>NC_138889.1:111245120-111453950 GCF_965194825.1 Balaenoptera physalus | reverse complement strand
GGGGGGTTGTGTGTAGCTGAACAGAGGGTCTGAGCACCAGGGCGGGGTGGGCCAACAGTGAGCACGTCGGGGTCTGGCCCCGTGGTCAGCGGATGGCTCCTCTGTGCCTTGTCACCTGGGCTGGCTCCCAGCTCGTTGGGCGGGGGTGGGTGGGTACCGTCCATCACTGCATCCCAGCACTTAGGCTCAGACCACACATGGGCCTGTGGATTCCTGAGCATGAACCTGAGCCTTCAGGGACAGTGGCAGACCTGAGCCAGGCCTGGGGTCTGTGGTCCCTGACCTGGCTTCTCTCTCGGGCAGCCTTTGGCCTGGGCTCCCGCCGGCCTGGCCGCATCCTTGGCTGTTTCCCGATGATTCCCCGGGCTGAACACCACCCCTCCTGCTACCCCTTCCCCATCATGAACCAGGCCTGCTTCACTGGCGGTGGTGTCGCTGGATTCCAAGAGTTTGGATTGACTGTTATCCCAGAGCCGACCCTAACTGAGCTTCTAAAACACGTCAGCACAGACCCTAGATTATTTCAAAACGGGGTCAGCGGTCATTTCTCCTGGCCCCGCCTGTAGTTAGAAACGCCGTCCTGGTGGTGATGGATGGCGTCGTCGTGAGAGCAGATGCAGGGGAGCCTCGGGGACCCGGGAAGGAGAAAGACGGAGGCAGCGTGTTATCCACTCTCCTCAGAACTGGGATAGACTGGACCCGGGACCAGCGACCTGTGGAGGAGGTGGCGTGGGGTGGAATGAACGCCGGGATTTCCTGAACTATCCCCGAGACCACAGCCTCTGGCTCACTGATCAGGAAGAACCAACTCTGAGAAAAGAAACGGAAACCTGTTTTCCCCTGAAATCATGTAAACTGGCACCTGACAAAGCACAGAATTAAGGGCAGGTGTTCCAGCAAAGGCTGAGACCAGGCTCCGACCCCATCCGATCGGGGATCAGGAACAGGACGCCCGCCTCCCAGGCAGATGGTGTTTTACAGGACTTTCCCGGATCTCACCCAATAATTAACAGTAATCAGAAGGTTTTGGGTTGGATTCTTTTTTTTTTTTTTTGAGGGGGGTGGGTCTGGGCAGATCAATTATAATTATTATTTATTTTCAGTTTTAACATTTAAAGCAGAATTATTGAACAACTTTCACACGGTGGTTGCCAAATGGTAATTTTCTACATCAGTTTTATGTCTTATAGCTAATATTCTCTGTAAGGCAGAACTTTCCCTCCCCCCACCCCACTCCCATATTTTTGAAATTAAACTTTAATCTTTAGAGTAGTTTTAGGTGTATAGAACATTGAATGGCAAGAGTAGGGGTATCCCGTATAACCAGCCACCCCCCAGGCTCCCCCGCTACTGACACCTTGCATAAGCGTGGCCATTTTTACACTGATGAGCCTATATTGATACATTATTATTAACTCAAGTCCACTTTTTTTTTCAGTTGGGGTATAGTCGTTTTACAGTGTTGTGTTAGTTTCTACTGTACAGCGAAGTGAAGCAGAGTTCCCTGTGCTATACAGCAGGTTTTCATTATCTGTTTTATACATATTAGTGTATATATGTCCATCCCAATCTCCCAATTCATCCCACCCCCCCCTTTCCCCCCTTGGTGTCCATACGTCTGTTCTCTACATCTGTGTCTCTATTTCTGCCTTGCAAACCAGTTCATCTGTACCATTTTTCTAGATTCCACAAATATGTGTTAATATATGATACTTGTTTTTCTGACCTAGAGACTGTCGTACAGAGTGAAGTAAGTCAGAAAGTGAAATCGAGTCCACTTTTACATTAGTGTTCACTCAGTGCTGTACATTCCGTGGGTTTAGACAAATGTATAAGGACATGTATCCACCATCATGCAGGCTAGTTTTCCTGCCCTAAAAATCCTACGTGCTCTGCCTCTTCAGCCCTCCCTCCCACTAACCCCCGGCAGCCACTGATCTTTTTACTGTCTTCATAGTTTTTTCCAGAATGTCATATGGTTGGAACCATATAGTGTGTGGTCTTTTCAGATTGCCTTCTTTCACTTACAAATATGCATTTCTGTTTCCTCCCTGATTTTCATGGTTTGATAGCTCATTTTTTTATGTTGAAGTACAGTTGATTTACAGTGTTGTGCCAGTCTCTGCTGTACAGCAAAGTGATTCAGTTATACACATAGAGACTTTCTTTTTTTATATTCTTTTCCATGACGGTTTATCCCAGGAGGTTGGATATAGTTCCCTGTGCTCTACAGTAGGACCTTGTTGTCTATCCATCCTGTATATAATAGTTTACGTCTGCTAATTCCACACTCCCAATCCTTCCCTCCCTCATTTCTTTCTAGTTCCAAAGAATATTCCATTGTGTGGATGGACCACAGTTTATTTATCCATCCACCTACTGAGGTGCATCTTGGTGGCTTCCAAATTTTGGTGATTATGCTTAAAGTTGCTCTAAACCTCCGTGCAGGTTTCTGTGTGGACAAAATTGACAGTGATCAAACATGGTGGGTTTTTTCTTTAAGACAAAAGAATATTTACAACAGGCAAAAAGGGTGAAGGATGTAGTGAATACGGAAAGTTCTGAGCCGGAAGCTGAGTGTGGACCTGAGATTCTGCTGCAGGTCAGCGCCTCGTCCAGCATCACTACTCCACTCTCCACACCTAGAGGATTTTCACTCACATCCCCAGCTGAGAAGCAGACTGTCCTGGTTGAGAGGCAGGGAAAATGGGGACCAAGGGCAACACGTGACATGAGAAAAGCGAACAATGGGATGGACATTCTTGGAGATAAACTAAGTCATGGGCGGTTCCCCGGACAAGGGCGTATGGCGACCCAGTTACAAACGGAGAAAGTATCAGGAGAGGATGAACACAGGTTCCACCGAGAGGCCAGCGCCTGACGTCGGGGGGACAAGCACACAACTCCCTTTCGCCTCCGTCCGCTCCATAGGGTGACGGTCCCTGCAGGGTGGGGACGTGTGAGCGTCAGGTGAGTAGCATGTGAAGTGTTCCCGTGCGGAGCGGCCCATGCTTGGTGGGGTCTCCAGAATGTGCCTCTCATGTGAGTCGTGCAATGGAAACTCAGTACATGTTGTTTTCTCCTGGCTGTGGACCCAGAGGGAGGAAAACGGGGTTGACTTGGTGACCGCCCTCAGGTGATAGGTGGTGTGACCAACTTGTCCCAGTTTTCCAGGGACAGCTCTGGTTTTCACACTGAGGGTCCCCGTCTGGGAAGCCCCTTGGTCCCGGACACGCTGGCACCCTAGGCCCGTCACCTGAGAAGTGATGGGGGGCGCTTAATAGTGACAGCCGAGGTTAAACAAGAACCTTCTGGGGCCCGATGATGTGCACAGGGTGCGGAGGCCTGTCTCCCTCTGTCCTTGGGCTCCCACGAAGCAGGGCGTCTGCGAGGCCAGCATCCCTGGAGGAGCGGGGGCTCTGAGAGCAGAGGCCGGGGACCAGGTCGCCTCGAGGGAGGCTTGCTTGCCCTTGCTTGCCAGGCTCTCACCCGGGGCGGAAGGGAGGCAGGGTTGGCTGTGGGCTCCCTTCTCCCATGCTGTGGCTGCTGGGACGTGGCCGAGGTGGACACAGAGGGTCCGGGACTGGAGAGCCTGTGGTCGCCAAGCTCCTGGATGGAATCGCCTGCTGCAGTGCCAGGCTGGCCCAAGGGGGGAAGAGCCACCCCCATCCCCATTATTCCAGACACTGCCCTGTTGTCCTTAGCGGCTCTGCCAGCCTCAGGCTGTGCCTGTGTCCTAGCAGCTCCACCCTGAGTTCTGTGACTTTCTTAAAAGCCACCTGGCAATCGGCAGAATCTGGCCGAGAACCAGACTTCGCGTCCCGAGCAGAGAGCTGAAAGCAGCTTCCTTCCTAAGTGCAGGAAGTGCGATCATCCCTGCACTCGGGCTGTGTGGTTCTCAGGCGCCCCTGGGCTGAGCTCGGGAACCCGAGTGGGGCGAAGCATCACTTCTGGACTGAGGGACGCACAGAAGAAAATTAAATCCTGGAGGAATGACCTGTCAATTAAAGCAAAGCAGCCCGTGTTATTCTGACCTTCTAGTACCTGTTCTGATGGAGATTTGGTCAGGTAACGATGCCAGTGGCAGAAAGAAGAAATAGACTCGTCTGCCAGGCTCATCTGCTGTCTCGGCTGGAACCTCTGGGATGAGATGGATGGTGTTTCGAGCCCTGAAAGGGAAGTAAAACTCACAGCTCGAGCAAAACTTTGGGCTTCTGTTTTGCACTGTCTTCCCAAACTTGAAAGAAGCCCAGGCACAACAAAGGCAGGGCTGTAATAAATCTAGAAACGTCTCTCAGCCCTGGAAGCGTGTCGATGAGAAGTAGAAACTGAATACGCGTTGATGGAGCTGTTTCTGCAGAGCCCCTGTGCTGAGTCGGGGCCTCGTTTCTGAGATCCAGTGACCGTCAGTTTCCAGGCGGTGGCAGTCCAGCGGCTTGTCATCCAGGCCGAGATGTGCAAGCTCCTGCCACACGCCCCTGCAGCCGGGCTCCCGGGAGCCCCAGCCCAGCTCCCACGCGGCCCAGCTAGAAGGTTTCTCGGACACTGGATTGCTGTCTACTGATGGTGTTCCTTTGGTCCATATCCTACAGTCTCATCGTAGCCCCCTGAGCGAGTCCCTGTGTGAAATTCCCCAGGAATAGCACCTCGGGGACACAGCCCTGGGACCTCGTAAACATCGGTGTGCAGGGCGTCCAAGACGCACAGAGTACCCGGTGCCGATGGAGTTAGCTTGAGGGCTGCCGAGCCAATGACCCCGAAGACGTCTGGGTGCATTGGGCTTGTTGGGTGCAGTTTCTGGTACAGAGGGACCTGTTTTTAAGTGCGAGCTCCAAACAGCATATTCGATTATTGACGACTTTTTTTTTTATTTGTAACCTGCCATGTTTCAGAAAGGATTATAGGTGACTCGTACAGGTGCGTGTGGTGCAGGAAGATGCAGTGCATTAACTAAGAACTTGAGGTAGTAGGGAAAAGGGCGGTGATGTGTGGCGGCAGAGACGGGGCCCCCGGGCGTGAGCCTTGGCTTTGGGGACGGTGGCAGAGCCGGCCGGAGGGGGAGGAGGAGGTCAGTCCGAGAACTCAGGTGACCCATGACAGGCACGCACAGCCTTGCGTAAGTGGTGTCCCCAGGGGGCCAGGTGGAGACAGTCAGCAGCGGCATTTTTACATGAAATCGTTAGCTGAAACATGAACCTTGGGGTGGTTTTTTTTTTTTCACAGCTCTTTTAAATGATTACAGCAGTTTTAGATTTACAGAATGTCTCCCCCTCTGTGCCCCACACCCATTTTTCCCCATCGCCGTCTTACGTGAGTAGCGTATGTTCGTTGTGATTAATGAACCAATATTGATGCGTTATAATTAACTCACACCCATGCTTTCCTCACATTTTGTTAGTAGTTACTGAATGTCCTTTTTCTGTGCCAGGATCCCTCATGACAGTTAGCCCTCCCGTCTCCGTAGGTCCCTCTTGGTTATGACAGTTTCTAGGGCTTTCCTTGTTTTGGATGACCTTGGCAGTTTTGAGGAGAACTGATCCGGTGTTCTGTAGCATGTCCCTCTGTTGAGGTTTGTCTCAAGTTTAGGTCACGATTAGACGGGGGTTGGGGGGTGGTATGTAGGTGTGGGAGGAGGGCTGCAGAGATGGATGCCCTTCTCATCACACCGCATCAAGGGCACACTTCTCGCTGTGATGTGGGCCTTGCTCCCCTGGCTGAGGTGTGCTTGTCAGGCTTCCCCCTGTAGTTAACTCTTTCCCCCCTATATGGAACTGTCCTCTTCGGAAGGAAGTCACGAAGCCCAGCCCGCACTTAAACACGAGCAGTCCCGTTCCACCTCCTGGAGGGCAGTGTAGCTCCATAAATTACTTGGAATTCTTCTGCAGAGGAAAGAACTCATTTATTTATGGAGTTATTTTTATCAGTGTGGACCCATGGATATTTAATTTACACCTTGCGTTATAATACAGTACTACTTTACATATTTTGTTGTTCAGATGGCTCCAGCTTCGGCCATTGGGAGCTTTTTCATTTGGCTACTGTGTCTTTTTCTTTTTTTTAATAGAAGTGTTACTTCTTTTTTTAAAAAAATTTATTTATTTATTATTTATTTATTTATTTTGGCTGCTCCAGCTCTTTTTTTTTAAAAAATTAATTAATTAATTAATTTATTTTTGGCTGTGTTGGGTCTTCGTTTCTGTGCGAGGGCTTTCTCTGGTTGCGGTGAGCGGGGGCCACTCTTCATCGCGGTGCGCGGGCCTCTCACTGTTGCGACCTCTCTTGTTGCGGAGCACAGGCTCCAGACGCGCAGGCTCAGTAGTTGTGGCTCACGGGCCCAGTTGCTCCGCGGCATGTGGGATCTTCCCAGACCAGGGCTCGAACCCATGTCCCCTGCATTGGCAGGCAGATTCTCAACCACTGCGCCACCAGGGAAGCCCTGCACCAGCTCTTAGTTGCAGCACGGGGGATCCTCATTGCAGCATGTGGACTTCTTAGTTGCAGCATGCATGTGGGATCCAGTTCCCCGACCAGGGATCGAACCTGGGCCCCCGGCATTGGGAGCACGGAGTCTTACCCACCAGACCACCGGGGAAGTCCCACCTGTGTCCTTTTGACACATACGCATCCATGAGGATGATGATGATGGTGATGATTTGACCACTTTCTTGCTTCCTGGCACCAGTAGGTGTTTCAGGCTCATTCTGTATGTTTCCTGCCCCAGTCCTAGAATCTGCCGTTCCTCCCAGGTGCCCTGGAAGAGTGGTCTTAGAAACCAAGCTCTGGATGCTGGGTATGCTCATTGCCACTGGGGAGTAGTTCCTTCCGAGCTCTCTCAGAGGAAAGAACAAGGAGATACATGTGTGTGCCAATCTATAAATGTTTCTGTGTGTAACCACCTGAATCTGTATTAAGCTAAACATGAGTTCATACTGACCTCCCCAGTCCTAATCCATTGCCAGGGGGATCATTCTCTCCTCTCCTTGCTTTTTTGTAACCTCCCACGTAGACAGTGAGAAGCCTGACTTCCGCTCTCTGCCATCTGTGTATTTAATTGCTCAATTCCAGGGCACCTGTAGAGTGGTTTCCAGATTGTTGACCTGCACCCCACAGTGGAAAGCAACTTTCTCAACTAGAGAACCGTGCTTGCATGAAGTTCTTTTTGCCTTTTGTCTTTCAGACTCTACTCATTCCCACAGTTACATAGGTCAGCACTTTATTCCCCCACCTCCTCCAGTGAGGTTGTTTCTAACGTTTTTAATACAATTAGACTCTTTTGTCACATTCTGCATTCTATCCGGGGATCCCACATCTCCTAAATGAACTTTTAAGCTTTATTTTAAAAATTTGCATACATTAAGCTTCACTCTTTGTGCTGCAGAGTTTATGATTTTGACAGATTTTTAATTCTTATATTCATCATTACAGTGTCATACAGAATAGTTTTGCAACTTTTTAAAAAAATCCCCTGTGCCTTTTACCTATTCAATCCTGCCCCTCTCTGGAGCCCCTGGCAATCACTGATCTGTTTACCATCTCCATAGTTTTAAGTTTTCCAGAATATCATATCATTGGAATTATACAGTGTGTAGCTTTTTCAGACTGGCTTCTTTCACTTAACAACATGCATTTAAGATTTAACCATATCTTTTCTATGACTTGATAGCACTTTCCTTTTTAATCACTAAATAATCCACTGTATGGATATCCTGGTTTTGTTTATCTGTTCACCTACTGAAGGGCTTCTTGGTTGCTTCCAGCTTTTGGTGAACATGAACAAAACTGCTGCAAACACTTGTGTGTAGGTTGTGGTGTAGACATAAGTTTTCAAATCAGTTGTGTGAATACCAAGGAGCACAGTTGTTGGATCATATGGTAAAGCATTTTTTAGTTTTGAGAGAAACCGCCAGACTGTCTTCCTAAGTGGCTGTACCATTTTTGCCTTCCTACCAGCAATGATGAGAGTTCTCTGTTGTTACTCTGCATCTTTGCCAGAAGTTGGGTTTGTCAGTGTTTTGGATTCTATCCATGCTAATAGGTGTGTAGTGGGATCTCATTGTTCTAGCCTTGAATGTTTACTTGCTCATAATGTCCTATACTTTCCAAATTCTTGGTTTGATAGGTTCCATGTGTCTGCTTCAAACCATATTAGTACCTGTGTGTCTGTGTGTGTGTGTCTTTTTTGCCCAGGGCTTTAGCTGTAAGAAAATCACAGGCCATTGGGACTTCCCTCGTGGCGCAGTGGTTAAGAATCCGCCTGCCAACACAGGGGACACGGGTTCGAGCCCTGGTCCGGGAAGATCCCACGTGCCGCGGAGCAACTAAGCCCGTGCGTCACAATTACTGAGCCTGCGCTCTAGAGCCCGCGAGCCACAACTACTGAAGCCCGCGCACCTAGAGGCCGTGCTCCACAACAAGAGAAACCACCACAGTGAGAAGCCCGCGCACCACCACGAAGAGCAGCCCCAGCTCTCCACAACTAGAGGAAGCCCGCGCGCAGCAAGAATGACCCAATGCAGCCAAAAATAAATAAATTAATTTAAAAACTAGTAATGCTTAAAAAAATTAAAAAAGAAAGAAAGAAAATCACAGGCCATAGACTACTTCTCAGAGCCTGCCCTCCCTGGTTTTGCTATTGGAAGGACAAAAATCACAACTTCTCACCCATGCCTTCTCCACAACCTGATTGACAGATGGGGCCGCATGGCCCGCTCCCCTCATGGTCCTCGCAGTCGACACCAACAAGCCCAGGACACCTGTCTGGGAGCAAGAACCATCCACTTTTAAAAAAATTTTATTGAAGTCTAGTTGACTTACAATGTTGTGTTAATTTTTGCTGTACAGCAAAGTGATTCAGTTATACCCGTATATATATATATGTATATACCTTTTCATATTCTTTTCCATGGTGGTTTATCACAGGATGTTGAATATTGTTCCATGCTCTCTACAGCAGGACCTTGTGGTTTATCCATTCTCTATATGATATCGATAGTTTGCGTCTGCTGGTCCCAAACTCCCGATACTTCTGCCCGCACAGCCCCTCCCCCTTGGCAATCTCAAGTCTGAAGAACCATCCACTTTTAAACTGTTTGATCTCCATGCAGTTGCTATGTGCGTTCTGCCTTCAAAGGCCTAATTCTATCTGACGTAATTCTATCAGGGGAACGAAGAACCTGCATGCACGGCTTTCCTGGTGCTGTTGGAAATTCTGCTCATCTGGGTCCAACAAGGCCAGATCTGCTAACTCTTATGAAACTAGCCAGATCACCTCTTGGTAACAGAGATTTTTATCTGGAACACGAGGCCCTTGTTCTTTTCACCAAAATCTCTTCACCTTGCCTCCGTGCTTTTGTTCCCTATTGTCAAAGATTCCCCTCACAGAAAAGAGATTTGTGTCTGTTTCTCCCTGTCAGTTTCTGACCACAAATCTCGGCCTCGTGAACCCATTTGGTACTGTCTGCTCTGCAGCACAGCTGAGCACCGAAGCCAGAGTCAGGGAGACCGTGAGGATGCATGGTCGGGACTGTTCCGTTTGTGGCGGATAGCGGGAATGCAAGGATGGCTCCGCTGGCTTGTGGACCGACATGGGAGCCAGTCGCTGGAATGCTCGGGGGTGCTGACAGTTTGGGGGAAACCCACCATCGCCATCCACTCTGCTTAATGGCCTCAAAGGCCCGTGGGTCATTTGGATGAGTCTCACGTGCTGGCCTGGGAGCTCTTCACGGGAAGGTGTCCTCCCTCGAAAGTGATGACTGTTCAGAGGAAGATAACTGAAAATCTCATTCTCTTTCATGGTCAGGGGTGGGTTATTAATCAAATATTCTGGTGCATGGGGATCCCTATTTTAGCACACTGGAAGATTTTGTGATTTTGCATGATTCACTCATAACAAAATAATGAACACTGAAACACTGAGTGCAGATCAATGCCAGAGGTGCTGGTGTATCCAAACAAGTGCTGTCCATCCTGGTAAGTGGCTCCCATGCCCACAGCCACCCACCCACCCCACTGTCTGTGATAACAGGGCAGTGAGTTACCCCCTCCTGTGCACCCTGTGACCCCGAGCGCTAGAGGTGGAGTGGGGGGCCGAGTTAGCGCACCTGGTTCTCACAGTCATGTGAGCATTTACGTGGACCAGGCAGGTTGTGTGGTTTCTGTGGTCAGGTGTCAGTCGGTGAGCTGGATGATCGGAGAGCCTTAACCTACAAGACGTTTTGGACTCACCTTCGCCGTCCTTTCATCTCACAAAGAAGGCACAGATGATCCACTGGGGTAGAGCAGAAGACATCAAACGATCTATCTCCCCATTTAAAAACATTTTATCTATGTGTATTCTGTAATTTATTTAATATATGAGTGCCATAGGGCGTGTATTTTTCACTTAAAAATTTTATTAAGGTATAATCGACATACGATTAAAATTCAATTTTTGTTTTTTGTAAGGCTTTGTTGAAACATTTCACATACCATTAAATTCACCCATTTAAAGTGTGCAATTCAGTGGTTTTAAAAAATATATTCACGGGGTTGTGCACCATCACCACTGTCTAATTTTAGACACTCTCATACATCAAAAAGAACCCCAGTACCCACTAGCAGTGACCCCCTCTTTTCCTCCCACTCCCCACACCCCTCAGCCCCTGGCAACCACTCATCTCCTTCCTGTCTCTTTGGATTTGCCTGTTCTGGACACTTTGTAGAAGTGGAATCACACAATATGTGCCCTTTTGTGTCTCGTTTCTTTCACTCAACATAACGTTTTCAAGGTTCATCCATGTTGTAGCATGTGTCAGTGCTTCGCTCCTTTTGATGGCCGAGTAATATTCCACTGTATCTACTCCTTTTGTTTATCAGCTCATCAGTTGATGGACATTTGGAGTTGTTTCCACTTTTTTCTGTTGTGACAATGCTGCTGTGATTATTCTTGTACAAGTTGTGTGGAATATGCTTTCCTGTCTCCTGGGTATATACCTGGCAGGGGGCAGGGAATTGCTGGGTCATATAATAGCTCCATGTTCAACCTTTTGAGGGGCTGCCAGATAGTTTTCCAAAGAAGCTGCACCATTTTACATCCCACCAGCAGTGGATGAGAGTTCCAGTTTCTCCACATCCTCATCAACATTTACTATTATCTGTCTTTTTTATTATAACCATCTTAGTGAGTATAAAGTCATATCTCATTGTGGCTTTATTTGTATTTCCCTAATGACCAGTGATATTGATTGGTTATTCTTTTCATGTGCTTATTAGCCATTTGTATATCTTTGGGGAAATGACTTCTTGATCCTTTGCCCATATTTTGATATTATTGCCCGTATTTGTCTATTCTTGTTGAGTTATAAGAGTTCTTTATATATTCTGGGTACAGGTTCCTTATCAGATATATGATTTGCACATATTGTCTCCCAGTCTGTGGGTTGTCTTTCCACTTTCTTGATAGTGTACTTTGATGCAGAAAAGTTTTTAATTTTGGCAACGTCTAATTGATCTATTTTTTCTTTTGTTGCTTGTGCTTTGGGTGTCATATCTAAAAACATTGCCTAACCCAAGGTCACAAGGATTTAATCCTGAGTTCTTGTCTATGAGTTTTATAGTTTTAGCTTTTACATTTAGGTCTGTGATTCATTTTGATAAGTTTTGTATATGGTGTGAGGTAGAGCTCTGACTTCATTCCTTTGCATGTGGAAATCCAGTGGACCCAGCATCACTTGTTTAAAAGACTGTTCTTTTTCCCATGGTCATGTATGACTTATAAATAAAGGGATAAATCCGTATGGAGGACATAGCACCAATTTTCTTGGTTTGCTTGTTTATGGATCACATACGTGATAAAGTGGGAGAGCTGTGCTCTAGGTCCATGCATCTCAGACTTGATGTCTATGAGTTACCTGGCAATCTTGTTAAAAGTCCGTTCTGATTCTGTAGATCTGGAGTGGACCAGAGATTTTGCGTTTCTAACCAGTTCCTGGTCATGCCCACGTGCTGCTACCCATGGAGCACATTTGGATTAGCAGGTGTTTAGAGCACAGGGTCTCAAACTCAGCTGCACGTTAAAAACCACTTTGGGAAGTTGTACGCATCCTAACACTCGGGTCCTGCACCACACCGATTCAGTTAGTGTCTGGGGGGTGGGAGCACGTGATGTCACCGTGCAGTCAAGTCTGTGAAGCTGTCCTCTAGCAAAGTGCACCCCTTGGACCTCCAGTGTCGCTCTCAGAGATGCAGATTCTCAGCCCTCCAGTCCTGTGGAAACATTTCTGGGAATGGAGCCAGTAAGCTTTGCATTAACCAGCCCTTTGGGTGATTCTCACACATGCCAAAGTCTGAGAACTGCTGTTCTAGGTAATGAGGAAGGAATCCCCGAATCCTGCCTTTCCTCTCGCTGGTCCTTGGGAATTTTGAGGTGTGGCTGAGGTCCCTGTGGGGTTCAAGGCTTCTGTCAAAGTCACAGCTGAGCCCAGACTCGAACTTGAAGGTTCCGGCCCCAAGGCCAGGCTTTTCCCACCTGTGTCGTTTTGCATGAGGCAAATGGGTACAGGGAATGGTGTGGGTGTAATCTCTCCATTAGGAATAATTCAGTAACGGGTCTTATATTCAGTAATGGGTTAATTATTTACAAAGATAAATTGAGTGTACTGTTTGCGCTCCCTCGGGCAACCTTGAGGTCAAATATTAATCTTGTGTTGTTTTGTTCAACTCATTTTTAACCGTCTGTGTGCATGTATGCATCTCTGTGTATCCATCTATCTACCCTTCCTTTACTCCTCCCTCCCTCCCTCCCTTCCTCCCTCCCTCCCTCACATCTACCCACCTACCCACCCACCTACCTATCTACCTGTCTGTGTATCCATCTGTCTTATAATAGTTCGAGGAGATATGCCTGGTTCCCCCCGCCCCGGAACAGCCACCATCCCCAGCACAGGGCAGAGCACTTAGTAGGCCTGTGAATGCATATTTCATTTGGTCTGCATCCTGGGGGCACCAAGACCATCTCTTGCTGAGAAAAGAAAGACAGTCACAAGGGATTGTGCCTGTCCAGGGGGAGGGCGAAGGTGAGAATAAGCATTGGCTTCACAGTTTATTTTAGAAATCACTTTTATGATTATAACATAATAAAGGCATTGCACAGGCTTTTAAAAATACAGGAGGGCTTCCCTGGTGGTGCAGTGGCTGAGAATCTGCCTGCCAATGCAGGGGACATGGGTTCGAGCTCTGGTCTGGGAAGATCCCACATGCCACGGAACAACTAGGCCCGTGAGCCACAACTACTGAGCCTGCGCATCTGGAGCCTGTGCTCCGCAACAAGAGAGGCCGCGATAGTGAGAGGCCCGCGCACCGCGATGAAGAGTTGTCCCCGCTTGCCGCAACTAGAGAAAGCCCTCGCACAGAAACGAAGACCCAACACAGCCAAAAAAAAATAAAATAAAATCAATTACTAATTTAAAAAAAAAAAAAACAGGAAAAAACCATAATGAAGAAAATAAAGCCCATCTCTAGCTGAATCCCCTGGAGAGACTCTGACTGTGGGCTGGGCACTGTTCCAGCATCAGACGTGACATTCGATCCTCACAGAGCCCCACGAAGTGCAGGTCCTGCTTTTACCCTGACCATATAGGTGTGGAAACTGAGGCCCAGAGAGTTTGGGACACCTGCTGGAGGCCACCCAGCCTTTCGGGAGCGGAGCTGGGCTGTGCTGGCTCTGCGGGAGGTTCTCACCAGGCTCTGGTCCCCGGGTCCTTCTGAGGCCCCCGGATGCGCCCCTGCACCCAGGCTGGTGCACACTCCCAGCTGCAGGGGTCGGCGGCTGTCCTGTGCCTGCACAGTCTCCTGCCCGGGTCTCCCCCCACACCCAGACAGACCGCAAGCCGTGGAGCTGGTACCCTGCTGCTGTGCCCGTAGGCACCTCCCTCCTCGTGCCCACCCGAAAACCTTCCCTTCGAAGCACGACCTTGTCATTCCCGGAGCCAAAATGCCAGCAGGCAGTTTCTAGGTTGGAGGGAGTTCTGTTTTCAGAGTCACCTCCAAAGATGAGAGACCTCGGTCCCCTGTTGAGGTTATATTTGCGGAGGTTCCTGTGTATTTTTTTTAAAACTTAGAAAATTTCGATACACAAAACCAGAAAAATTTTCAAAGCACTATGGTGCCAGGGAACTCCCGTTCCCAGGTGCATTGGAGGAGGGATCCCATGTGACCCGGTTATACAGACAGTGCAGCAGCTGATTGACGGGCATCTTCTTGGTGGTCCCATCCGCCCATGTGGGGTCTCAATGGACGCCCCCTTCCTGAACCTTCCTGAACGTGAGGTCTAAGCTGGGGGCCCCCCTGACCTCGCCAGCGTGGGTCCTGGCCGGATCTGAATGTGGCAGGTCTGCAGTGTCATTCAAGGAGGATCTCTGGAACCCTCGAGATGCTGCCACGTGCCACTCCATGTCCCTGGATGGCGTCCACGGGCTGGAGGTCCCAGCTCGTACAGGAGACGCACAGCCACCGACGGGTGTCTAGTTCTCGCCACCTGCTTACGTGCCCAGCGCTGTCTGCCCGGCCGGGCCACAGGGGTCTGTGATTTGGAATTTTACCATTTGCCGATGCCTCCCTCTGAGACAGTGCTCTCATTGTAAAATGACCTTGATGCCGTCAGCTATGAAAATAGTGCCGTATAAACAAAAAAAATTCTCCTTTGGACCGCCTAGCTTTTCCCTTGGCCACGTGCAGACAGCCAAATAAGAAAGAAAAACCCGAATCGTTTGGAAGGTTGACCTTGCCCTAGGTGCCATCATCCCAAATGTGCGCTGACCTCAAACTTAGAGCTGCTCTAAGAGACTTGACTTTGGAGGGTAGTTGCTGGCAGCTCCCGACGGCCCCGTCCTTTACGCCCTTCCCAGATCACCCCTCGCCCACCGCCCTCCTGCGATGTCTTTTCCCTGCAAGGAACCCAGACCCTTGATTGCTGCTGTCTCTCTCTGAGTGTGCTTCTCTCTGCACGTCTGCCGCGTTTCCACATCTCTGCCCCTGTTTCCCAGATGGTCTGGATTCCCAAACACCCCTCACCATGTCACGCTTTCCTTGCCTTGCTGATGTTTTCTGTGAGGGCACATTCCCACTGTCACCAGGGTCCCCTAGCTGTCCCAGAAAACTCCTATTTTTATTTTTCATTAATTGATTAATTAATTATATTATTTAGGCTGCACCGGGTCTTCGTTGCAGCACGTGGGCTTCTCCAGTTGCGGCGCGTGGGTTCTAGAGGGTGCGGGCTCGGTAGTTGCAGCATGCGAACTCTTAGTTGCGGTATGTGGGATCTTAGTTTCCCGACCAGGGGATGAATCCGGGCCCCCTGCATTGGGAGCGTGGAGTCTTAACCACTGGACCGCCAGGGAAGTCCCAAAACTCCTAATTTTCAAAAACCCCCGCGTGAGAAGGTGCCTCTCGTGGGTACACAGCAGGGATGTGTCAGTGGCATTCTTGAGCATCATACCACTGCCCTTGGGAGAGAATGCATAAGTTGCACTTTACACATGCTCTAGGGTGTGTCTACCCGCTGCAGATGAGTTTCAAGGAGCGGGGTAAGCCCACGAGACTCACCACGAAAATTCAAGGTACAGAGGGATTCCAACGGTGAATTTTAAGAGCCCTCCAAACAATACCCATTTATGGATAAATAAATGTTGTAACTGAAAATAGATGGGAGTCGTCAGTCTAGATTCGTGATGAAGTTGCCTTTTCTGGGGATGGAGGGTGACGTGATGATGTGTCAGTGACAGGCAGTTAGAAGGGCATTCCACCCCATCGAAGATGCCCCAGTCCTTTTACTCTCAAAACGTGCTTGAGGACAGAACGATTCCTTATTAACTATTAGTGTTTTGGGCCACGGGAACCTGCATGTTGTCGTGTTACTCTTTGCACTTTTCTGTAACGTAAGAGCCTCTCAAATTAACCACATCAGAGTCATGCACTCTGCTTGGCGGTGGCGATGGCGGGCACCTGAGGGTCACTGAGGAGGGACGTATGATAACAGAGACTGACATGCTCGGCCGTGGCCACCTGCAGACTGGTCCACCTGCACAGGATGTGGGGACCCCTTCCTGACCCTCGTTGCCACAAAGGCGGGCTTCAGCCTTCGGTCCCCTGGGCTTCTGCCCCACTTCGTATGTTGGTCCTTCCTTGCGTTGGTCTGGTCCCATCATGATGACTGTCGGGGTCTCTCTGCTCTCCCAGATGGAGACCCCCGCAGGGCACGACCCTGTTTGTTTCCCTGCAGCTCAATCCCTGGCATCTACCAAGATATCCGTAGATGCTGTGAAATTGAAATGAAGAAAGGCGGGCCTCTGCCTTTCCAGTCTTTAACTGCAGCCCTGACTGACCACTCCTCCTGCAGGGCAGCGTTGGCTGGGGCTGCGGGATTCTGTGTACCGAGGGCAGAGGCAGCCGGGGCGGCTTCTCGAACTCAGAGCCCAAAAGGCGATGATGTGGAACCCCGCCTCTGCCCCTGTTTTGATTTGCCCGTGACCCCGAGAGTCACCGCCGTCGTCACTAGGGTTGCCAGAGCCATGCTAAGTGCACGGACGTTTGGGGTCGGCAGGTGGGTGGGAGTCGTAATGCCCTGGCGGGTCAGTCTGTCAAGCTCACTTTGGGACGTTTGAACTTGGTTAAGGGGGTCATGTGACTTGGCAGCTTTTCCCCAAGTGCTGGTTCTAACGTGCATGTGTTTGGGCCCCTAGAGACTCCCCTGACCTTAGCCACGCAGCTGGACGACCCCGTGGAGGTGATCAAAGCTCTCCGAAACGGCGGGGCCCACCTGGACTTCCGCGCCAAAGACGGGATGACGGCCCTGCACAAAGCCGCCCGCACCAGGAGCCTGCTGGCCCTGAAGGTACAGGTGGGGCCCGTCTCACACGGTGACGCCCCCTCCTCTGATCCCCTGGGTACGCCCTGCCCCACTCCCCATCCCACGACAGCCACCTGCGGTGACCCCAAATCGTGTCCAACTAGAGCTCAGAAGTGTGGTCTGGCCCTCCTCCCCCCCTCCTTGGTGTGGTTGCTTTTATTATAGAATCTGTTGTTCACAGAAAGTTATCTTTCCCCTTCTGATTCTGCCAAAGGGCTCGTATTTTCAGCTCAAACCCACCTCCCTCCATGGGGGGGGGGCTGCAAAGCCAGCCCTCCGCCACCGAGCCAGCCTCGCTGCTGCCAGAGCCGCCCCAGACATTGGAAGCTGATGCGGGGGGGCAGGGTGCGGACCTCACCCCCCGTCTTCCTCCCCCCACTGTTCTCCAAGCATGCTCTACTGGCCCTGGCTCTGTGCCTGCGGACACAGGGCGCATGCCCCCAGCCCGTGCTCTATCAGGGCCCTGGCGAGGAGGGGAGGGGACCCACTGCTGTGGGGTGATGACCCCCAAGATGGTGCCTTTCTGTAAAGCAGACTTCTTAACTGCATAGCAGCTGCACACTCACCAGCTGGCTTCCTCGGAAGTCAAGTGTTCATGACAATGCTTGCTAGTTTTGCCAGCTGCAGGACGCACACGGAGATGGTTTACACTGGACTTTTAGGTTCAGTAGTACAGCTTTTTCCCGCAAATGTCACCCTCCCCTCATTGCTGTCCGCTGGTCCACAGGGATCGGCCGGGCTCAAGCACGTAGCGCCCAGAGGGCCACGTGTGCAGAAGGCCTCCCCACCTCCCGCATGTGTAAGCACGTGTGCGTGCCTGGCACCAAGTGCTCCTTTAGGGCCAGAAACTTCGTTGTCTAAGTTGGGGGCCTCCTTAACTCCAGGAGGCCAGGAAAAGCTCGGGAACCGAGGGCTCCGTCACCCTGGCCTGGGGGAGCGTGACCTTCCTCTTCCTTCTTGATCGATTCACTCCCATGAAGGGGGCTTTGAGACCAGTGGCCACACGGCGGTGTGTTTTTCAGACGCTGTTGGAGCTTGGAGCGTCCCCGGATTACAAGGACAGCTACGGCCTCACGCCGCTGTATCACACGGCGGTGGTCGGGGGCGACCCCTGCTGTTGCGAGCTGTTGCTCCACGAGCACGCGGCCGTGAGCTGCCAGGACGAGAACGGCTGGCACGAGATCCACCAGGTGCGTGGGGCTCGCCACTCACCGGCCATCCCGACGGGCGGGGCTGGGGTGCTGGGTGAACGCCCCCTCCGTAGGAGCCGCGGGCGCCCCGGTAGAGCGTGCAGGTGCTTTCTGAGCACAGGTGACCCAGCACAGGGCCCGACTTCCGTGGATGAGGCGCACGTTTCCCAGATCCCACCTGCAGCCGTGGAGTTGGGGGAATGTCGGCTGTAGTCGTGGCAGAAGCAGATCCACCTGGTGGCTCCGATGAAGAGTCTTTAGTGGACCGAGGGCAAGGAGAGGAGACACTGTGTCCCCGGAAGCGGGGACAGCGGGCCGAGGAGGGGAGCGCCCCGCGAGAGCCGTGTCGCGGAGGGATGCGGGGAAGAAGTACCACGGCGGCTCCATCCTCCCGCCCTCCCATTGGCTGAGCCCCGCCAGAGCAGGCCAATCACGGAGCCTAGTGGTGCAGGCCTGGAGGTCAGGGTGTCCGGGTGGAGAAGGGTGGATAGTGGGTTTGGGAAAGCAGAGGGGGGGTATCCGCACAGGAGGTCAGGGGGAGAGGCCGTCCGGGAGGTCAAGGAAGAGGCTCTGACGCTCTCTCGCTCGGCCTTTACGGTGCAGTGAATTTCACTGCTTCTCAGGCTGCCTGTTTCCCTCCACCGCCGTCACCTTACACACCTGCCCGTCTGAGCAGGGTCGCCCACCCGCCCACCGTGGTCAGGGGACCCGGCTGCTGAGGTGCAGCGTGTGGGCCCACCCCCGCCTGGCCTTTCTAGCGCTCAGTTCCGGTTCATCAGCGACCCCGCAGCCTGGAGAAGCATCTAGTTCCCTCCTGTGGTGTGACGGGGCTGGGCTGGGGGAGGGGGGAACTTCTGCGAAGCTGCTCACAGGACCCTCGAGCCCACACCCTGGGCGGGACCTCGGAGGAGCAGTGATGCCTGCCTGCCCGCTGGGCCTCTGTTTGCTCATCTGTAAAGTGGGTATCAGCAGGGCCTCCCACACCTTCGGGCCATAGAAAAGACGTAATGTTAGCAAGACCCAACGTTTTCCAGATAAGTCCAGCCTTCCTGCTTTGGCCTCTTGGCTGAAGCACTTGCTTGTGCCTGGAGTGTCACGTCCTGGGCGCCCAGCTCCCCCACCAAGGCTGCGCACAACCCCAGAGCCCGCGTTGCTCTGTTTGTCGCCCACAGTGGTGCTGGGCAGTGGATGGCGTCAGTACTGTTGGCTTCTTCCGTGTGGGGGGCCGGGGAGTGAGCTGCTCAGGGGACACGGGGGACGGAGGGCCCAGCGTGGACCTCACCAGTGACCGGCTCCAGGTCTCCAGGGCTTCACTGAAGGAGGTGCTGGGAGGAGTTGCCCCTCCCCCAGCGGGGTTGTCATGTGGCCTCCGAGCATCAGGCTGCAGACCCTGGTCCCGGCAGTGGAGCTCCCAGCGGGCACTGCCAGCCTGGACAGATGGCGTGGGCCTACCCTCACACACCCGGGCACCGAAGGTGCCCCCTGGGCCTGGAAGAGGCAAAGGAGTAGGGATGTGAGTCTCCCGCTGAGGGTCTCAACGTCGCACCAGCTTGCATCCTTCCGGAGACGTGGAAACGGAGCAGGAGGGCTTGGGTGGAGTGAAGACTGCGTCCCGAGGTTTCCTGCTCGGCAGATCTCAAGTTCTGTGATGCTGTCTTTGTTTGGGTTCAGATTCGTCCTATGAAAACACTGCGTTCCCAGGGGAGGTGTGGGCCCTGCGGGGATGTCGCTCAGCCTGAGAGGAGGCACGCGTGCCTCTCGGCGGATGGAAGGGTCAGTTGTGCGGGGAGCGAGGCCGCAAAGGGCCTGAGAGGCTGGGGGCGGAGGGCAGAGCTGAAGGGCAGGGGCAGAGGCTCAGGACGCCTCCACCAGCGGCCACCTCGACTGGCGGCCTTGCCGACTGGGGGGCATCTGCCCCCCCCCCCCCCCCCCCCGCCCAGGAATGGGCCGTGCTCCAGGGATCTGCCTCCTTTAACTCAGCAAAGCAAATGAGTGTTGGAGACCCCGCTGGGCCTGGGGCCTAGGCCCATAACTGCTCACGCTCTGTGGTGTTCGGGTGCCAGGCGGCCACCGTGAGCCGCTTAGCCAAAGCCCCGGGCGTTGCAGCCACCCCGCAGGCCCACGCCCACCCACTGGCACGGGTGTCCCCTGCCAGGCCCGCTCAGTGTCCTGGACACCGAACCCGGCGGCGAACAGAAACACCCAGTCCTGTGGGTCTTACGTCCCCGTGGCGGGGGGCGGGGACAGCGAGACAAACTGATGTGAACAAAGATTACAGACCCACGCGTGCTCACACGCACACACACACGTCCGTGTGCACATGTGGAGTAGGCCCGGCAGTGCTTCACGTCTCCCCAGGATGGCTCACCCGGTGACCAGGCTGGGGCAGGACGGGGGTCCCCAAGGTGTGGGCAGTGCCCGGTCCCTCTCCTCATCTCCGCTCACAGCTGCACTTGGCCGTCAGCTCCGTGGTGCCCTTTAAAAGGCCAAGCCTGTCGTCACACATGGACTCATTGAGGGTGTGAAAGGGGAGAGTTTCAGGCTCCGCCGGCAGCTCCCAAGGGGGGGTCCTAGCTCTGTCGGCGTGAGCAGCCCTGGGGGGCCATTCAACCCCCCGGGTGACCTGCGTGGAAGGAGGAGGTGCAGGACCAGGGGGACCCGGGTGAGGCGGGGAGGCCACCTGAGCGCAGGAGCCCCACGTCCTCCTCGTGACCCTCAGGGTCTCTGCACAAGGGCTGCTGGTCCTGGGTAGCAGGCCAAGCTGTGAGTCTAAGAAGACAGGGTCACGTGGGGCGTCCCCCTGGGCCCATCCCCCTAGCCCGTCTGAAGGAAGAGCTGGGCCAGGTCAGCTCCACGCCTGATGTCCCGTTTAGTGATGTGTCTGAGGGCAGCCCACCCCGCCCCGCCTCCGCCATCATTGGGAAAGGAGCGTCCACAGAGCAGAGACGTTTAACTCCGGGTTTCCTTGAACGCCTGAGCCCTCCCAGGACGTGACGGGCCAAATGTGTATACGACCTGGGAACCAAACCATCCTACCTGAAAACGCCTACGTTCTTTTTTTCCCTAGATTTATCCACCCTTTAGACATGTTACTTTTGTTGTTTTGCAGAGTTCTTTTTGAACTCAAAGATGTGAATTCAGAGTATACTGTCCTTAAATGTGGGATTCGTGAGGGATGCAGGGAGAGCATTTGCCCCAAGCAGTCACGGCACTGGGGCAGTGTCCGAGTCCCCCAGGCGATGGGCCCTGGACCATACTGGGCACGGGGACGGTGTCCCAGATGATGGGACAGACCTCAGGCCTTCGCTGGCACAGATGGGAGGTTTATTGGCACCTTTTGGAAGAATCTCCAAGGACCCTGTATTTCCATATGCCAGGCATCTGCTCCTAAGCCCCTCTGTTAAATGTAGGTTTTTCTACTATTCAGGCCTGGTGAGGCCAACCCATCAGGAGATACCTGCCAGCGAGAATGGTTTGTTACTGACCCCGAGAAGAGGGGCACAGCCCACCACGCACGGCCACGCAGGGAAGGCAGAGGGGGGTATGCGCGCAGAGCCTTTACTGTGGTTTTCGAGGGAAGGAACAGGTGAGGCAGGACAAGGCAGGCTGAGTGACCTCAGTGGCCCTGGGGCACAGGGGCTGCCCTGTTGTCTGGGACCTGCCCTGGGTGCTTAGGACGGGCTGAGGGGCTGCCTATTGTCTGGGACCTGCCCTGGGTGCTTAGGACGGGCTGAGGGGCTGCCCTGTTGTCTGGGACCTGCCCTGGGTGCTTAGGACGGGCTGAGGGGCCCTGAGTGTGAGGGCCCCATAGAGGAGGGGTCAGGTGAGAACTCCGCATGGTGGTTTGTATTTGGAAGCTGTGCTCATGGCTGCGTCCTTTTCCGTCTCCGGGAATCAGCTCTTCCTGGCAGGGCAGCCCCTTCAGGGGAGCAGCCAGCAAGACCCCTGATGCCAGAGCATCAGAAACACAGAACACAAGGCAACGGAGTTTGTTCAGCCCAAATCCAGCTGAGTGACCCCTCAGCAGGGGGGGGCTCCGTGCCTCGACGACCTTGGAGAGACCTTGGAGAGCCCTTTGGGCCCTCTTGTCTCCTCCCGTCGCCCCCCTTCCTACCTGTTCTCCCCTCCCCCCTCAACCAGGCTAGTATTTCACCCCACTCCGTGCTGGGTTGGCCTCACACTGAGTCTGACTCCCTCATCGAATGCAGGTGACAGGCGTGGCCATCTCGCTGTCTCTTGGGACGGCTGCCCTGAGACGGAGGGTGACTGTGTGTGTTGGGGCCGTGGGGGTCACTTTCTTTGGTGCCGGCTCCCTGCCGTGGTTCCAGCCCCTGACACCCCCTGCGTGGATTCTGGTAGCACCAGAGCTACCCAACCTCCGGGGTCCCCGCCCCCCCGGCAACGCCTTTGCAGCTTGGAGACCTTCAGCCCGGTTGTCCCATCCTGCTCCGCCACCCCGCGTCACCCGTCAGGGTGCGTCCACCGCCCTCTAGTGGCGGGTTTCTTTTTCACGCAAGTCCTGCGGAAGCACCTGCGTGATCCAAGCCGCTGTCTTCACCTGCTCCGCCGTGCCCGTCAGGAGGGGATCGTGCAGGGGGCTCAGCGAGGAACCCCACACACTACCGTCCCCCCGCCCCCGGGTTATCACCCTCCGTCAGGGCTCACGTTCACCCAGCAGACGGTGTCCTCACCACCTTTTCACACCCCTCCAGCAGCCCTCGCAGACACCCTCGCTGGTCTCTGAGTTAGCCGGGCCCGGAGAGGGTGAGTGACCTGCCCGAGACTCCCAGAGCGCGGCTCCCGGCCAGAAGCCTGGTTCTTTTTCCGGCCTCCAGGGCTCTCAGACAGAAGCCACCCCTCTGATGACAAGGCACTTGTGGCAGAAGGAAGTAGAGGGCAGGTGGGTTTGCATCGCCTAGCTGGACTGATTCTGGCACTGCTGTCTTGGGGAAGCACCTCGGAGTTCTGGGGTCCACAACTCCCTCTGCATGGCAGCCGACAGCTCCTTCCCAGCCGGCTGGCTCCCCATCCTTCCAGGGCACCTGAGTGCCCGCAGCCTGACCTGCTCACAGGTGTTGCAGAAGGCTTGCTTGGCTTTCCGGGGCGTTGCCCGGGGCAGGTGTTTAATTGCAGAGGGAGGTCTTCACATCCAGCCCCCAGGCCCCGCGACTGGGGACGCCCGTCCCCTGAATGCTGACTTCGGAAGAGAAATTTTTTGAACTGTCTGCAAACCATCTTTCAACTTGTTATTCAGGTTACTCTAATTTTTTTCATTACAAAAGAAATATCTGCTCAACATGAAAGTCTTTAAAACTACGAAGAAACATAAAGAAGGAAGTAAAAAACACCCAAATGCATTCCCAGAACATGGTGGGCCAGATTACGGGGGCTTCACTGAAGGTTTTACTTGCTAAGTACTTTCACATCCACCGGGGCAGTGCCCGGCACCTAGCTCTGACCTGAGGGAGGGGGGTCTTGGCTGTCTCAGGACTTGAGGAAGAGTTGCTGGTGAAGCCAAGGTTCCTGAAGAGGACACCGTCCCCAGTGAGAGAACAGCTGCTTTGTCTTGTGTTTCCACACACCTTCGTGGGCAGCTATGCCCACAGGACTGGCCCACATGGGGCGTCTCGCTCCCTTCCTCCTTCCCTGATTCTGTCGATTCCATTTGGAGGATAAGTGAGATTTCCTCCTCTTGCTGTCAGTAGCGTATATTCTGGGCTGGGATTGCAAAACCCCCTCAACATGGCCTGGGTCACCTGAGCAAGTGGCTTACCCTCTCTGAGCTTCTTTGCTAATCTCTAAAGCTGGCTGAGTAACAATTCATAGAGCTCTCAAGACAGTTAAATGATGCATTGACTATAGCGCCTGGCATCTAGTAAGTGCTCAATAAGTGCTGGCCACGCCCCCATCATCACCACCATTGTCAGCATTATCATCTGGCCACGCCCCCATCATCACCATCGTCACCATCATTCTCATCTGGTCATGCCCGCATCATCACCATCATGGTCGTTATCATCTGACCACACCCCTATCACCATCATGGTCATTATCATCTGACCACACCCCCATCACCATCATGGTCGTTATCATCTGACCACGCCCCCATCACCATCATGGTCATTATCATCTGACCACGCCCCTGTCACCATCATGGTCATTATCATCTGACCACGCCCCCATTGCCATCATGGTCATTATCATCTGACCACGCCCCCATCACCATCATGGTCATTATCCTCTGGCCACGCCCCCATCACTGTCATCCTTATCATTGTCTTCAGGCCATGTCTGGTTTTGTCTGTGAGGAATGATACTGGGCAGTCAGAGAGCACTTAACCAATTTGCTCACAGGCCTTCACACTGGTCTCATTTGATTCCTGCAATGATTCTGTAAAGGATGTTTTATCATTTGGCCTTAACTTTGTTATTGGTTGCTATTTATTATTTATCATTTTCAAGTGAGGAGTTTTTTTTTGTTTTTGTTTTTTTTAATAAATTTATTTATTTATTTATTTTTTGGGTGTGTTGGGTCTTCGTTTCTGCGCGAGGGCTTTCTCCAGTTGCGGCGAGCGGGGGCCACTCTTCATCGCGGTGCGAGGGCCTCTCACTGTCGCGGCCTCTCCCGTTGCGGAGCACAGGCTCCAGACGCGCAGGCTCAGTAGTCGTGGCTCACGGGCTTAGTTGCTCCGCGGCATGTGGGATCTTCCCAGACCAGGGCTCGAACCCGCCTCCCCTGCATTGGCAGGCAGACTCTCAACCACTGCGCCACCAGGGAAGCCGCGGAGTTTTAACTTTAAGGAAATTACAGTTTTTGGCCACTGCTCCCTCCTGCCCCTCTTCCTCCCTGAGCTCACCCCTGCTCACCCTCAGCCCTGGGCTCCAAGTCCTCGGTGCTTCCCCTGACCCCACAGTAAGGGACAGGCCCCTGGGGAGGTTCCCTCATGGTGCTCGCAGCAGGGTGTGGTCCTGGGTCTCTCTGTGTGGGTGCTTACTGCATGCTAACTGTTCTGCTGTCATATCTCCAGCTTGTCTTATAAAGTACATATTATAGGAGAAAAGCCTAAGTGTGGTGTGGACTTAAATAATTTTGCTTGTGGCACTGAACCAAGCAGAAGCATTTGCAATGCAGTGAACTCCGCATTGCTCCAATTGCATTGCACAACCCCAGGGGGCGCTGTTACGCTTGCTGTAAATTTAGGCTTGTAGATTTATCCCAACAGGTGTCCAGCAGGTGGCAGTGAAGTGCTTGAAGGAAGGAGCACTCTTTTCCCTAATTTACACCAAATTATGTGTTTGGGGGGACGCTCAGCACAGGTGGGTGAATCCCAAATCCCAAATCTTGTGGGGCGTCTACTCCAAATACTCGTGCCCGGGAGATTTGCAGGCAGGAGATGTGGGGTAGAGCCCCACACATACATGCATTTTCCATAAAGCATTTCAAGAAAAAAATGGGTAAGCAATGTGAGCGTAAGAGGTGCTGTTTTGTTTCACATTCTGGTTACTCTCTGACCTCTGTCAATCCTTTTAATCTGTCTCCCAAGGGCCAGGGAGGACAACACCCTTTTCAAAAAAAGGACAAAGGGTTAGCACTGCTTATCTTGGGGGAGGACAAATTCTTACTTTGATAAGCTTTGAGGTCCTTATGTCAAGCAAGTACTAATTTTTTCTTTTATTTTTTTTTTAACTGTGAATGAGTATTTAATTTCAAACTTTAAGAGGAGTTGCAAAAGCAATACAGAGAACTCCCGTATTCCCTTCATTCAGAGACCACATTTGAGTTTTTCCCATTGTCCCAATAATGCCCATTACAGTAAAAGGATCCAGTCTGGGATCCTGCAGGAGCCCTTCCATCTGGGAGACTTCATCAGTCTTCCCTAGATTCTCTCAACGGACTCTTTGGAGGATTATGGGGTAGTCATTTTGGAGACTGTCTCCCAATTTGGGTTTGCTCAGTGTTTCCTCGTGATGAGATGCAAGGTGTGCATTTTTGCAGGAATATCATGGAAGGGACGTGTGTTTCTGGCAGTCCTGTTACGTGGTTTGCTGTTATTGGTGGTGTTCACTCTGACCCCCTGATCACAGGGAATCTGCCAGGTTCTCCACCATAGTTTTCTCTTCCCTTTGAAGTTAGTATTTTGTGGGATCTTTAGACTATTTTAGAAAACCCCTTTTCTCAACTCCCTCTCACCTGCTAGTTTTAGCACCCAATGGTATTTCTTGTCTGAATTAAGTAATTAATTGCTAAATGGAGATTTTCTACTCCCATCCTTGCTTCTCACACTAATTAGTTGGCTTTCTGTTATCAGGAAGAGCTTTCTCTTCTTATTTACTCACTTATTTGTAGCAATGTGGTTTCGTGGATTTCTATTTATTCAACAGGTAACCATCTGTTAATGTTGTCCCACTTTGGGTCCAGGGAGCCGCATCAAGATGGCCTGTGTGTCCTGTGGACACACCCCCATCCTTTCTTGAGCACTTCCTTTCCTTCTGGCTCAACAAGGTATTCCAAGCTCATCTCATTCTTTTCCTGCCTCAGCCCTGGAATCGGCCATCTCTGTAAGAAGCCCTGGTTCTTTTGAGTTCAGTAAGTCCCTTACATACGAACCTTCAAGTTGCGAGCTTTCAAAGATGAGAATGTGTGTTCGCATGTCCAGTCACGTAACTTAGTTCCCGTGTCTGGCGTTATCTGCAACCTAGGCTAACTTTGTTGGACTTACGAACAAATTGGACTTACGAATGCCCTCTCAGAACTGAACTTGTTCATGTGTAGGGGGACTTACTGTATAGAGTGGTATTTAGAACCCAAGATCCGAGTATTAAGGTGCTCACTGCTGATCCCAGCCCCTCTCAGGAGGGGGAGTTAGGGACACACGTCCTTGCACGTCCACGTGTGCACACATTTACTTTTTTGCTTTTCTCTATATTGAAAACTATGTGCTTATACTGATACCTCTTTTTCCTGTCCAGTATCACAGAGTTTATTCTGGTTTTCTCCTGCACCGGATTAGTAACTCCCTTTCTTTGACAGTGGGAAACCTGCTCCCATTTTCCTTCATTCATTTACCTGTTGCTCAGCCCCCCTGAATGCAGCCAGTCTGCTGACTGGTCTGGCCAGCACCTTGCTCAGATTCCCTTCACACTTCCCCGTCTGCCAGGCTGCTTCCTCAGCAAGTATGGCTTCTATCACCCAACAGCTGGTGGTTTAAAAGAAGAGACATGCAAAGAAGAACCTTTAAAAAAGTGAATGGTAGAATTTAAGACTGTGGGATTACAGGAGATTTTTTTGTTTCAGCACCTGTCTGATTTTTCTGGTTTCCTTGTTTTCAAACAATAGGCTTGGAGAAAGAAGCCCTTGAGGGGGATTCTTTCCCTGACAGTCCGCCCAGAGTAAAAGGCTCTATTTTACCTATTTGCATTGATCCTATTGTAACCCTTGGTGGGGAGAACGTGAACACTATCCTGATGATGTAATGTAAAACCTCACAATTTCAGATTAACCAGGGGAAGAGGAAGGGTGAGTCTGGAGTGATTGTAAAAATGTTTTTTACGCTAACGCAGCTCTCTTTGTTTTTGACTACAGGACAATTCAGTTAAGCCATAACACAGTCTTGCCTCCTGGAAGTCCTTTGGAGAGAGTTGATTAGCCAGGGCTCCTTCAATTTAAGGAACAAAAATCCCAACTCAAACTGGCTTAAGGGGAAAATGAAAGTTATGCCTAGGCTTACGTCCTGAAAAACCCAGGCACAGTTGTAGCTGAGAGGGGTCCACAGGGCATCTGTTGCTTGGCCTTGTGTGTGTGTGTGTGTATGTGTGTGTGTGTGTGTGTCTTGTTTTCTCTCTCCTTCCTTTAGCTCCCACTTCTCCCTTCCTCTGCGTTGGTGGCCCCAGCAGCTCCGGGCTTCTGTGGCTTTTTTGCTGGCCACCTTGGAGGAAAGAGAGAACTTCATTTTCTCAGTGGTTCTGACAAATGTTCCAGTCTCGTCTTCACAGGCCCCCAAGAGTCACTTGGGCATCCCCAGCCCACGCCTGTGGCCAGTAGATAGAATGTTCTGTGTCCACTGCAGGCATGGGGGGTGGGGCAGGCCCCCAGACCTCTGGGAGTGAGGTTGGGCGGTCCCCGGAGGAAGAGGCAAGCGCTGTCGCCACAAGAAGGGAAGGCGCGGGTGGGCAGGGAAAAGCAACCGTATCTTCCGTAACGATCTGCTCTGTAGACGGGTGAGATGATTTTACGGCAGCACAGGGGTTGTAAGTGGATGTTTCCCAGGGTTTTTATTAAAGCTCATCCAATTACTAGTCCCCATGTCTTCCCTGTCATCTCTCCTCTCTATTAATTGGCGAGGTGTAGCTCTTTCTCGTGGACTGTGCCGAGGTGAAACGCCCCCCAATCTGTCTCAGTTATCGGAAAGGCAGGATTACTGAGCTCTTCTTCCTCTGGCTACCGTGCAGCCCAGCCCGGACCACCCACAGCTGCCTGGCCTGGCCTGGCCGGCCGTCTCCCCGCCGGGTGCTTCCCCACCCTCGGTGTGAGCAGTTCTGGGTCAGCACCCCCGCTTCCTGCCTTTCACGTCTCCCTATCCGGTTGTCACCCCACCAGAGGGACAGTGGGTCTTACGCCCTTGGCACTGCCCATCGCTGGGTGCCCAGGAAATGCCGGTGGATGGGTTGGGGTGAGTCGGATATGACTTGCTTCCCAAGGTCAAGGGTTGCTCCAGCATCGAGCGGCATGTGCTGGACCTGGACGGCAGCCCCCTTGGTCACAGTACGGGGCCCTCCCTGCTCCCTGTGAGCTGCAAGGGGTGGGGGGCAGCTGGCCTGGCCCCAAGCATCACTGGGGGTCCTTTCAGGCCCCTTATTCATGTGACTCTCATGAGAACCCTGGGAAGAGTAGGGTTTCCATTTACACATGAAGACAGAGGCTCAGTGAAAGTTCTGGAAAACGAGGCCAGATCTGGTTGACCCCAGAGCCCTGTCGGCTCATAAATCGCACGTCACCTCCTAGAAGGGCTCAGAAAAGGGTGGGGCTGCCCCTTGCCTTGAGGAGGACAGGCGGGATCTCTTCCCAGGACACAGCCGGGTCCATGCACCGCTCCCGGCTGTTTTCACGCCTCCTTCCGGGGCGGGGGGGAGCTTGGATGAACAAGGCCTGGGACGGAGCATCCTGGTCTGCATTTCCTGGGGCAGGTCGCTGAGGCCAGGGGCAAAGACATGCCCTGGTCTCTCTGGGCTTCCCAGGCCTCGGGGCTGAATGGAAGGAACGGGGGCCCCTTTGCAGACCCCCCCGTCGAACAGCTGGGCACAGTCCTCAAACCCAATACGAGCTCCTTCTCCTGATTCCCCAGGGGTCTGAGGTGTGGGACCTGGTCCAGAATGGGGGCTAGGCTGCGTTGGCCACACCGTTGGTTCTGGGGGCGCTCGGTGCATCCCGGGCAGCTCCCGGTTCACAGCGTGGACTCTCATTTCAGGCCTGCAGGTACGGACACGTGCAGCACCTGGAGCACCTGCTCTTCTACGGGGCCGACATGGGGGCCCAGAACGCCTCGGGGAACACTGCCCTGCACATCTGCGCCCTCTACAACCAGGTCAGTGAGCAGGGCAGCTGCCCCACACCCCCCATAACCACGTGGGCGCCGGGGCCAGGGCTGTGCTGAGTGCTTTGCAGGTGGATGTGCAGCTCCAGCTGCCGGCACAAAGTCCCACAGACGGGGCGGCTTAAACAGCAGACGTTTATTTCTCACAGTCCTGGCTGGATGTCCCAGATCAAGGTGCCAGCCTGCTTGGTTCCAGGAGAAGGTTGTCTTCCTGGTTTGGGTTTGCATGACCCCTCTCACTGTGTCCTTACATGTGGAGAGAGAGGAAGTGCACTGGTGTCTCTTCTTCTAAGGACACTAATCCTGTCAGATCGGGGCCCCACCCTCATGACCTCATTTAACCTAATCACCTCCTAAAGACCCATCTCCAGATACAGTCACATTGGGAGGTTACGGCTACAACATAGGAATCTGGGGAGGCACACTCAGTGCAGAGCAGGGAGTGGTCCTCACCTGCTTCTTTGAGAGTGGTTATACCTGTTGTAGAGAAGAAAACTGAGTCACAGGAAGTGAGAGGAGGGTCCTGGGGCACAGCTGGTACAGTCAGAGATGGGCATCGAAATCCCCATGGCTGAGGGTGCAGACTCTGCGGTTATGGTGTCACACGTACCCCACGGGGGGTCTCTACTTGGGGGGGCAGGGTGGAGCCATGAAATGGGGAAGGGTGTGGCTGACAGAGCCCCCAAGACAGTTATGGTGCCCCACCAGACCCCAACAGGACCACCATGAAACAGAGGCAAGCCTTACATCACTACATGTACAAACATGTCCCCAGTGGGCTTTTTCTTTTTAATTCCTCTTTAATTGTGGCTAAATATGTAAAACATAACAAACATTTGACCGTCTTAACTATTTTTAAGCATGCAGTTCAGTGCATTGACTGCACTCACATTATTGTATGACCATCCCCTCCATCCCTCTCCAGAACTTTCCATCCTCCCAAACTGACACTCTGTCCTCATTTTAAACACTCCCCCTGCCCTCCCCAGCCCCTGGCGCCCACCAGCTACTTTCTGTCTCTGTGGATTTGACTCCTCTAGGGACCTCATGGGAGTGGAATCACACAGGATTTGTCCTTTTGTGTCTGGCTTATTTCTCTGAGCATAATGTCCTCAAGGTTTATCCACGTTGTAGCCTGTGACAGGATTTCCTTCCTTTTTAAGGCTGAGTAATCTTCCATTGTGTGGATGGACCACATTTTGTCCGTTCATCCGTCAGGGGACATGGGTCGCCTCCACCTCTTGGCTGTTGTGAATAGTGATGCTGTGAACGTGCAAATCTCTCTTCAGGACCCCGCTCTCACTACTTTTGGGGACACACCCACAAGTGAAGCCTCGATGAGAACAATTTGTACAAAGCCCACAGTCTTCTGTGTGAGATGGACTGAAAACCAAGGCGAGCTGGGAGTCAGTGTGCTCGGGAAGCAGCGGGGGTGGGATGTAACTCCTGCCCCCAGGCATGCCTCCTAAATGACGGGGCACACACCCCGTGCAGTGTGACCACTGGGCTACCGCATGGGGAGTGAAGCTGGGAGCCTCTGGTCCTGCCGAGAGGCAGGGGGAGGCCAGAAGTCGGCAGGGGGCCACGTGGAGGGGTGTGGGAAGGGGCTGGCTCCCCGGAGATGGGTTGGGGCACTACTTCAGGGGGTGGTGTCAGTTTCCTTGGTGCCTGAAGTCAAGATAGTTCCTGGACATCACTAGTAAGGGCTCCTCTGTCCTTTCTTCTTTTATTCTTCTCTTTCTCTGATTTCAAGGAACTTAAGGTCTGGAGGGGGGAAGTGTGGACACTCCACAGAGCAGCTGAGCAAAATAGAGGTGGGGGGTCCACCACCTAGAGGAACACAGGGGAAATCATGGATGAGGGTGACTGCCGGGGGCCCCTAAGCTGTGTGCACTCTGCTTATCCTCTCTCTGCCATCCAATCCAAAGCAATGGTTCCATCTTTTTGAGTGAAATCTCCAGCCTTTGCCTATACCCAAGTCCTTTCCCTGCTCACTCCATGGCTACTCCATCCTAGGCCCGTCCAGCCACTCTGTAATCCCACTTTGCTTCTAGCTATTGAACCCTCCTAGATTCTTTGCCCTAGAAAACTCCTATGCATCCTTCAAAACCCAACTGAGATATCCTGCCCTCAGTCAAGCCTTTCCTTGATGAACCCCTGATAGAGTTAGTTGTACTTTTTACTCTGTAGCCCTTTGCAGTACAGCCAGGGTGAACTGCCCAGGATCAGGTCTTTATTAGGCCTTACCTGTCTTCCCTACGGGCATCCCCTCCCCACTTGGGCCCACCTTCTCAGGGGCGTAAACCACCATCTTTCAGGGTGTCCCCTGCTCCTGGCACAGGAGAGCAGCTCAGCCAGATGTGGTTGGGGAAGAATTTCAGTTTGACTCCAAGGAGTATTCTGAGAGCTGCTGGCCAGCTCCTCAATGAAAGCATACTGATGGGATTTGCACGCAGCTGGGGCCCTAGGTGTTCCAAGGCATTTGGATGTTGGAATGGCTTTATGAGCATGGAGAGATCTTGCTCAGCTGCACTAGAAAAACACACATCGTGAGCCTTGGCTTTGGCTGGTAAAACATCTGTGCCAACGTGTGCTTCTTAATTATTGCCTTAGAGGGGAAAAACATTCCTTAATTGTCCCCAGTTGATTTTAAGCATATTTTGTCATGAAAAAAAAACCAAAAAACAAAACCCAGAAAACCATGTTTTCTGTCTCTTGAAATAATGGTGGGCAAGATGGTCTTTGAACATGTTACCTTTCTATTAGAAAAGGTCAGGACGTGTCGGGAATCTGAATTCTGAGTTATTCGTGGTGCTGGGTTTGACTGGTGTCACTCTGCATCCTCCAGATCTGTGCCCACCCTCGGCTGATGACGGCAGGGGGGCCCAGAGCTGCCCAGGGCTCTCAGGAAAACCCCTCCACTCCTGCCTTAGATTAGAGGGTCCAGCAGACTTTTTCTGTAAAGAGTCACTTAGTAGATATTCTGGCTTTTCGACCACGTGGACTTCTTCAGAGCTACTCAACTCTGCCACTGCAGTGTGAACTTAACCACAGATGATAATGTGTGGCTATGCGCCAATAAAACTTTATTTATAAACAGGCCAATAAAACTTTATTTATAAAACTTTATTTATAAAACAGGCTCCTTTCAAGCTCAGTCCAGGTTAGCCTGTGGGCCCCAGTTTGCCAGGCCCGGCCGGGCATAGCAGGCTGCATCGGTCCTCTCACCAGACGTAAGGTAAGGACAGACTCCCTGCTCCAGGGCTGAGTGCCTTCCTCCTAGCATGCCAGGGAGGCCCCGTCAGGGAGTGAGAGCTGTCCCCTCTCCAGGGTCCTGGGACCTTCGGGGCCAGCCTACTGCTGTCCATCTGTCCCTCTGTGACAACATGGGTAGACGTGCCTTTGGTGGTATCTCCTGTTTTGGACACCCTGCCTTGCATTGTGTCCCAGGGGCCATCACAGAAGGTCACAGACTGGTGCTTGGTGGCCCCATAGCCCCTGGACAGCATGTCCAGTTGGGAGTCAGCAAGTGTTCTGGGATCCAGCCTCATTAATCCCTCGTGCCCCTCCCTGGGATGCTAGTGTGACCTTTAATCTTTTCCCTCAGCCCCGCCCCAGCCGTTGAGGCATCTCACTGATGTACTAAGAGAAGCCGGTCCATTTGGCCTCTCAGTGTGATTCAGAGGTGCATAGCTCCGTACACACTAGCGTCCTTGTGATGACCTGTCCAAGAGGAATGGAGGGAGGGATGGAGGTCCCTGAGCCTTTGTCTGGTGCACCCGGCAATGGTACCTAACCCGAAGCCCTGTCCTCCCCAAGTCACCGGTGTGCTGGCGTCCTCGCTGTGTCCACTTTCTCTTTCTACATACATGGGATGTGTATGGCTGTGTGAGGCCAGGCTCAGGGCCAACAAGAGAAACCGCTCTGCAACTTCAAGCAGAAAGGGGTGCCATACAGGGCACTCTGGGGGGTAATGTTGAGAAGTGGACTGTCCCAGGTGTGGGGACACAGTGCCTTTGGGTCAGGATGGGAGTCAGGGAGAGGCACTAAGAAGCAGCCTCAAGGTAGAGTTGCAATGCAGGGAGACGTGGCAGTCTGGGTTTCATAAAATCCCTCCTCTGTAATATGGAGATAATTATACCTAACTCGCAGGGTTGCTAAGAGGCTTAAAATAGAAAGCAAACATATGGCATGCCTGGCACACGGCAGATTTTCAGTAAGAGTGGCTGTAATGGTGATGATGGTGATGATGATGATGGTGGTGGTGATGATGATGGTGATGATGATGATGGTGATGATGATGATGGTGACTATGGTGATGATGATGATGGTGACTATGGTGATGATGATGATGGTGATGATGATGATGATGGTGATGATGATGGTGATGATGATAATGATGGTGATGATGATGGTGATGATGATGATGGTGACTATGGTGATGATGATGATGGTGACTATGGTGGTGATGATGGTGATGATGATGATGATGGTGATGATGATGGTGATGATGGTGATGATGATGGTGATGATGATGATGAGGATGGTGATGATGATGATGGTGATGATGGTGGTGATGATGATGGTGATGGTGGTGATGATGATGATGATGATGGTGATGATGGTGATGATGGTGATGGTGACGATGGTGATGATGATGGTGGTGTTGATGAGGAGGAGGATGGTGATGATGATGATGGTGATGATGGTGGTGATGATGATGATGGTGGTGATGATGATGGTGATGGTGGTGATGATGATGATGATGATGGTGATGATGGTGATGGTGATGATGGTGATGATGATGGTGGTGTTGATGATGATGATGGTGATGGTGATGATGATGGTGATGATGGTGGTGTTGATGATGATGGTGATGGTGATGATGATGATGATGATGATGATGATGATGGTGATGATGATGGTGATGATGATGATGGCGATGGTGGTGATGATGGTGATGATGATGGTGGTGTTGATGATGATGGTGATGGTGATGATGATGATGGTGATGGTGATGATGATGATGATGATGGTGATGATGATGGTGATGATGATGATGATGAGGATGGTGATGATGATGGTGATGATGGTGATGATGATGATGGTGACTATGGTGATGATGATGGTGACTATGGTGATGATGGTGATGATGGTGATGATGCTGATGATGCTGATGGTGATGATGGTGATGATGGTGATGATGGTGATGATGATGATGAGGATGGTGATGATGATGATGGTGATGATAGTGATGATGATGATGGTGACTATGGTGATGATGGTGATGATGGTGATGATGATGGTGATGATGGTGATGATGGTGATGATGATGGTGATGATGATGATGGTGGTAATGGTGATGTTGACGGTGAAGGTGGTGATTAGGATGGTGATGGTGATACTGCCCATACTGCTGTTAATTTGACTTACGAAGCTTCTCATTAAATATGAAAGCATCAAGTTTATGGATTGATTGTGTGTTCTATCAATTTTAGGCAGACCTCATCTGTACACTTCCAGTAAAACACATGGTGATCGGAATATTCTCTCTTCTTCTCTTATGAAATCAACTAATTAGGGCTTTGATTGTAAGCAACAAATTGCATCTAATCTACCAACTCCCTTGGTCTGTTGCTGGCTTTCCAGGAGCCCCAGAGGGAGGGACGCAGCCTGGTGTTTGTTTTTCCACCGTGGATAAGGAAGGAAGGGAAGGAGTATTAAATATCAAAGGTTACTAGGCCGGGCCAATTTGTCTGGAAGATAGAAAAATAAACCCTGCCTCTCTGGAGCAGGCCTCTTGATTCTAGTGAGAGCCAAAGTAAAGAGACAGGCTGTGTTCTGTTTGTGCCTCTGTGCCCTGTCCGAATCCCACAGAGCAGTCATCGTAGTAGCTGATGGGGGCCTCCGTGGGGGCCATCACAAGGGTAATCATCCCCTGGGCGTTGAGGGCGTGTAGAAAGGCGTCCCCACGGTCCTTCCCCTTAGATCCCCCCGACGAGCCTTTGGTGGCTACTGTAGGTTGTCATTCCCTCGTACAGGCCAGGAGATGCAGGTTTGGGCCAAAGCAGCTTAGCTGGTAAATGCCAAAGCTGGGCTTCGAAACCCACCCTGTATTTCTCCTCCCCCAGGCTTTGGGGACACGTTCCTGTAACCCCTCGACTGGGGGGAGGATGGAGCTCCACTGGTCACAAGTCAGGTGGAGGTGCGTGCCACGGCGCGTGTGCTGCATGGTCTTTGGGGCACCACCCTTCAAAGGAGGGTTGGTCTGTGGAGCCAGGTTCCAACGTCGCTCTGGTGACATCAACTTCCCAGCTCTTTACGCTTTAAAATTTTCCTGATCGTACGCATCTAGGCTCTTCTTGGGCTTATGCCTACTTGGACAGGCTCCTTTCAAGGGATCATTTAAACAGGAAATGAGTTCCTGACTTATCATTTGGAGTGCTGAGTAGTTCACGTCTGTGATACTTACGCGATGACGGCCTCGGTGCAGTGGGAATGAGAGCTCCGGGGGCGGGGGGACTTGGAAATCCGGAGTTGAAGCCGGCCCATCCTGGGTAATTTGAGGCAAAACGCTCAGAGCGCCTGTCTTGGCCCTTCCTCCTCCATCTTTGGGCCGCGTGCGCATGCGCAGGCGCCGCCGTCTCCTCCGCGTGTTGCCTCGGCTGCACGAGCGCGTCCGCCTTCACTTCTCAACACGTCTGCACCGCAGGTCTCGTCCAGACCTTGCTGGACTCGCGGCCTCCACTTCCTGCCCCTGTTCTCTTACAGGACACTCCGGCCAGACTCCACCCCTTCTCGCTCGGGGCAGCGGGTGGCATCGCCGCGGTCCCGCCTTGTCCCCACGCAGCTCAGCCGCTCCGGGGCATCTTCTCTTGGCGTCCGTGCCGCCCACTCCGTTGCCCCAGTTCTCCCCACGGTGACCCCAGGCAGGCCTGTCTGTGTCCTTAGGTACCTTCCAGAAAACACTGCCGGCTGGGTCCCAAGGTGCCGACTCATCTCTCCCCTGGCGGTGATGTCCACCCCCTGGCGACATCCCCGTGGCGACAGCGTGGGTGGCTCCAATAACGGCTCCTCCCCCTGTGTACAGAGTGCCCGACTCTCCGTGGCTCCAGCCTGAAGTCTGGGTGGCCTTCCTGGTCCTCACGACCCCTCTCCCAGGTCTGGTCAGCTCCCTTCTGTCCCCTCCCAGCCTGGCCCAGGCCACTGGCATCCTTGCCCTGGACCGCTGCATTCGCCCCCCCCTCCCCAACCCGTCTCCTGCCTCCCAGTCTTTATTCCCTCACTTTCTGCAGGACACTGGAGTGGCTTTGTGCCACGTGGGTCAGTCTGCGTTCCCCGTGACCCAGAAGGCCCTTGTCGCTCCACCCCCAGCTCCTCTCCAGCCCGCTGGCCCCGGCTTCCTGCAGCCCCGGGGCCTTTGCACTTGCTGCTTCCTCTGCCAGGAACGCTTCCCCCCTTTGCCACATGGCTCTTGCCTCGAGGCTGAGGCTCAGCTTGGAGGCCACCGCCTCAGGGAGGCCTTCCCTGACCACCCGCCCTCACTTCCTCCGTCACATGACCGTCTCTTATGGTTTGTGTGGTGCTCTGTGTCCCCAGGGGCTGGGATGGTACACGGCATGGCCGACACTCAGTACCGACTCGTTGCTTGCATGCATGAATACATTTTTGGGGCCTGCGTCTTCATGTATAAGATGAAAGCGATGGCACCTGGGCTCCTGCAGGGGGTGGTGACCCCAGGGGCTGCATGCCTTGACCAGGACAGGGCGACCCTCGAGGTGCTCGGGGAGGAGAGGAGGGTGCGTTTGTTAAGGGTCATTTCTCCGCAAGTCGTGCCCAGAAGATAATTGGATATTCTTCCTGATGCCTTGGCCCTCAAAACACACAGATTGTATCTGTACTTGATGGACTTGTTTAAAAGGCCGAAGACACACCTCCCTCACAAGGGAACTCGGGCAGCTAGCGGCCGTGCAAGGGAAGAGCTAGGCTTCCATTAGCAATGCCTCTGGGCCGCAACTTCTCCTTTTCCTCCCTTTCTGAAGCCGCAGTTTTTCACTTAATCCTTCCTGGCCTCTGCTGCCTTACCTGCGAAATGGGCCTCCTACTAGCCCCTTGCGGGGATGCTGTGAGGGTGGAATCAAGGAGCAGGTAGATGTGTTTTCTGAACTGCAAAGCATCCGTGCATGCACACAGACACACGCACACACATACCTGTACTTACATGCACACACGTGTGCACACATGTGCGCAGAGATGCGCGTGCACACACACCTTGCCCACGTGCACACACACGTGCCTGTGTACACACACACACACACACACACACAGTGTCATTGTTTAGAAGCCCCGTGAACCACTTGCCCTTCGGTTTTGAAATCGCTCTCCGGGACGTGCTCTCCCTTTGAAGTCTGGTAAATATTAGAGTGGGGGGGTGTGTGCCTTCAGGTTGGTTAATATTGACTCAGAGTTGTCCGTCCGTGGGTGAGCAGGAGTCTTCTGGGATCCTGGCTGCATTCCTCCCGGGACAGTGTGCCTGGCAGTGCCTGGGAAGGGTTTATTCTTAGCTTCATAGGAAACCAACCTCCTTTCTGATGGGAATTTTCAGTGGAAGTCCTTGCTGAGCGTTGGGGAGCGTTTACAAGGAGTTGCCGAGTCAGGCTCTTGTTCGGGGTCCTGATAGGCCAGGTAGCTCTGGGCATCTGAGGATGCTCAGCTGGCTGGTCCTCCCAGGCTGCCCTGGAGTTGGGCCAGGGCACACTTAGGCCCAGTGTGAATTCGTTTCAGGGTGAGACCCCCAGGCAGCCTTCAGGTCCCCTGAGCCCCTGGTGGGGTCTCCCCTGCTTGCTGCCTCAGGAATTGACTGTTTCTTCTCTCTCACCTGCACGCCCACACCCCAAATGTAACCTGCCAACGTTCCACCCATCTCCCGGCTCTGTGTGCCCTCTGTGCCAGGACTCTCTCAAACATCCTCGGCTTTTTTTCTCTCATTGCAAACGTTGCTTGCTGAGGCATGATAACACGGTCATTTTAATTAATTAAATTAATTTACTTCGGGTTGTAATTAACAAGATCCAGCCAGGTGTAATTCAAGGGGAGAAAGGGATGCTGGAGCAGGTTCTGGAAACCCAGCCAGGGGTAGGGAGGCTGGGGCAGGACTGGAAAACTCAGGGGTCTGTGTTTGAATAGAACTTGATTTACAGAACCAGCCGAGCGGGAGTTGAGACTGGAATGAAATGACAAGACCCGGGCACGGTCTTCACCGGCCTTCAGTCCACTTGAAGTAACGCCTGGGACTCTTCTTTTAAACCCTGGGTTTCACTGTACCCCAGATATGAAAGGTGTGTTTGCCAAGCATAGTACATCTTTTTAAATTTTCTTAAATGCTTTTAGTTACTCAAAGCACTGGACGAAGGCACGCTCATGGAAAAGGTGCAAACAGTGTAGACAGAGTCTCAGGTTTCCCTGCAGTTTCCACCCCTATATTGTGGTGCAGGTCCTGCCCACCATCTGAACCCGGGCACGAACTCACACACTCATGGCTGTTTCAGGACACAGCGGGGCTCCTGGCGAGTGTTTGCTCCCACTGTCTTTTTCTCGCCTAACCTCTATCTTCAAGTGTTCTTCACGCCACCCCACGGGGGCTGTCCTCGCTCCTGACAGCCCCATGTCCCTCTGCCCCTCTTTGGGGACCCACCCCGACGTGGTCCCCGGGCCCTCTCTTTGCCCACAGCGGTCCACGAAGGCAGCCTCCTCCAGGCCCATGCAGCAGTCGCCCCTAAGTCTGCAGTGACCCTCACAGCCACCCAAGGGTACAGCTGAGGCCCCGGGACCCCCGCAGCCCGACGTCAATCTTTCCCTGCAGAGCTCAGATCCGCCCCACCCCTGGCCGCGGGGTGTGCGAGCAGCTCCCGCCCTGTCCGAGGCCTCCCTGACCGCGGCTCAGAGAACAAGAGTCCCTCTGCCTCGGCTCCTGTTTGCTCCGTGCGCAAGTGGTTTCCTCATTAAAGTCATCATCGTGCAGTGGAGGCCCCAGGGGGGCCCTCGCCCAGGTCACAGGGACCAGGGCCGCCCCAGCTGTGCTTTGCCTGACCCAGATGTGCTCTTGGCTGGACCTCGCGGTCAGAGAGTGATCTTCCTGCCAGCATTCTCGGCAGGCGTGCTCCCCTGTCTCTATCTCTGTGTCTCCCTTGGTCTCTGTCTCTGTGTCTCTCTTGGTCTCTCTGTCTCTCTATCTCTGTGTCTCCCTTGGTGTCTGTGTCTCTCTTTTTCTCTCTGTCTCTATCTCTGTGTCTCCCTTGGTCTCTGTCTATCTCTGTGTCTCTCTTGGTCTCTGTCTCTCTCTTGGTCTCTCTCTGTGTCTCCCTTGGTCTCTGTATCTCTCTTGGCCTCTGTGTCTCTGTCTATCTCTGTGTCTCCCTTGGTCTCTGTGTCTCTCTTGGTCTCTCTGTCTCTGTCTATCTCTGTGTCTCCCTCAGTCTCTGTGGTCTCTTGGTCTCTGACTCTGTATCTTTCTTACTTTTCTAATGCATGACACCTTTAGTGAGCTATGACTCACACACCATACAGTTTGCACATCTAAAATACACCGTTCAGTGTTTTCAGTCTGTGTACACGGCTGGGTAACCATTCCCCACGGTCAGTAATAGAACATTTTCAACACCGCACACCACTCCCCGGCTCCCACCCTGGGCACCGCTCACCCGCCTCTGTCTCTGGATTTTCAGCTTTCGTCTCAGGCCTGCCCTTTCTCCAAGTCCTCCTGCCCTGGCCTCGGCCCTACTCTTCCCAGGACAGCGGGTCCCCTCGGGCTGGGGTGGGGCAGCTGGCCTGGCCCTGTAAGCAGGCCGCTGGGGGGACCCTGGTCAGTGGCTTCATTTACTCATCACTCAGTTGCCGCATGTCCGCCCCGGGTGACCACACCCGTTGCCTCTGCTCTGGACTCTGTAGGTGGAGGTGGACCAGGGAGATGGACCCGGGGCTGGGGTTTGACCACGCCTTGCACTGGAGCCCCTGTGCAGAGGCCTGTGGAAGTCGGAGTGGCCCAGCTGCGTGAGACACTGGCACCGCGGGCACTTGACCATCCAGACGCTCTTCCCAAAATGTAATTTGCCCATCATAGCAGCCCAGCTGCATCTGTTAGGCAAAGTGTTCATATCGTCACTGCTTCTGTAGCCATGTGCTTCCACTTGTCTTTTTTTTTGGCTGCACCACGAAGCTTACAGGATCTCAGTTCCCCGACCAGGGATTGAACCCAGGCCACGACAGTGAGAGCCCGGAATCCTAACAACTATGCCACCAGGGAACTCCCTTCCGCGTGTCTTTTTATCTGGGGGTATTTGTCCCTACCCTCCCCATCAGGAGTTTCAAAAGAGTTGGTCTCTCCGGGCGAATAGTAGATGCTCATTAAGTGGACAGGAATAGATTGATTTTCATTGTACAAATCCACAAGAAATGACTATTGGCTGCCTTTTAAAAACGTTAGAAAATGTAAGTACAGAAAATAGTAATAACAAAAGATTTACTCCATCATCCTTCCTGAGAAAGTAAAGCCCCTTAACTGGTAACATCTTTCCAGACATATTCTTTGCTTTCTATAATACTGGCTTTAAAATGTAAGTGAAATTAAGCTATATCATTGTTCTAAGACTCACGTTTTCTACTTAGACGTTCTTGGATATTTTTCTTGTCAGTTTATATAGGTCTGCCTTCTTGTTTTTGCTACCACTGCCTCGGCAAAGAATGTTCTATGGAGAACAGTATGGAGGTTCCTCAAAAATCTAAAAATAGAACTACCATATGATCCAGCAATCCCACTCCTGGGCATATATCCAGACAAACTGTATTTTATTCAGAAAGATACATGCACCCCAACGTTCACAGCAGCACTATTGACCATAGCCAAGACATGGAAGCAACCTAAGTGTCCACTGACAGAGGAATGGATAAAGAAGATGTGGTACATATATACAATGGACTCTTACTCAGCCATAAAAAGAATGAAATAATGCCATTTGCAGCAACACGGATGGACCTAGAGATTATTATACTAAGTGAAGTAAGTCAGACAGAGAAAGACAAATATCATATCACTTATATGTGGAATCTAAAATATGACACAAATGAACTTATTTACAAAACAGGAAGAGACTCACAGACATAGAAAACAAACTTATGGTTACCAAAGTGGAAAGAGGAGGGGAGGAAGGACAAATTAGGAGTTTGAGATGAACATATATAGACTACTATATATAAAATATAGATAGCAAGGACCTACTGTATAGCACAGGGAACTATATTCAATATCTTGTATTAACTTATAATGGAAAAGAATCTGAAAAAGGATATACATATATATGTATAACTGAATCACTTTGCTGTACTTGTCTGAAACATTGTAAATCAACTATACTTCAATAAAAAGTTCTTTGTTTGGGGGAAAAAAAAAGAAAAGAATGTTCCAGAATGATTCCCACTTTCCTTTATTTTAGAACATTTTTGCCATCTCCAGGTTTCCTCTTCGTTTTTTTCCTTTTGTATTTTACTTGCAGCCTTTCTATTATTATGTATTTTATACGCACGTGCAAAGCTCTCTGTAGATGGTCTTAAAAAAGTGGAATCACTGGCCGTGGGATGTATGGACTTTAAATTTTTGTAGATTCTGCTGAGCTGCTGTCCAAAGTATTTGCAGCAGTTGAGCTTCAGCTGACAGCCTCCAGGGCCTGTCCACCCCTCCTCCTGGCCCCTCCGACGAACAAAAATGCCCTCCTGTTGACCTTGCGTTTTCATTTCTCTGAATTCTCGTCAGATCGCCCTGCGAACAGGCTTCATTAGAGGATGCCTGTGCCACCGCTTTACAAACAGATTTCTCCTTCCTTCTGTGCAGGACAGCTGTGCCCGCGTGCTGCTTTTTCGGGGGGGAAATAAGGAATTGAAGAACTACAACAGCCAGACCCCATTCCAGGTAAGCGGACTTCTCAAACCCCGGAGACGCCGCGTCGTCGCGTTCCCGCACATCCTGTGTGTGTGTTGACGTGAGCTCAGCCCTCTCGTCGGGGACGGGGTCTGTGTGTGGAGCTGCGGCCCTGTTTCAGTTTGCCAGTCCACACTGGCTTCCTTCCATTTATATATATATTTTTTATAATTCTTTATTTTATTTATTTATTTTTGGCTGTGTTGGGTCTTCGTTTCTGTGCGAGGGCTTTCTCTAGTTGCGGCAAGCGGGGGCCACTCTTCATCGCGGTGCGCGGGCCTCTCACTGTCGCGGTCTCTCTCGTTGCGGAGCACAGGCTCCAGACGCGCAGGCTCAGTAGTTGTGGCTCACGGGCCTAGTTGCTCCGCGGCATGTGGGATCCTCCCAGACCAGGGCTCGAACCCGTGTCCCCTGCATTGGCAGGCAGACTCTCAACCATTGCGCAACCAGGGAAGCCCGTTCCTTCCATTTAGAACAAACAGCATCGCTAAGGCAGCGATGCGTCCAGGTGGGCGGTTCACGAAGGCAGCTTGGGAGAGGCAGCAGAGACGTGGATGCCATTCGTTGCAGCAGCTGTGGGGCAGTCCTGGCTTCGTGCTGATCCTGGGAATGGGGAGATCTTGGTAAGAATCTCCCGGGAGGGAGCTGCCTTGCCGTCATCTGGTGCCCTCACCCGGCCTGCTATCCTCGGTGGAGGGTGAACGACCCGGTCCAGAGTGGCCGTGGGGTTACATGGTGGAGCGAAAAGCCAGGGTCCTGATTTTTTTTAATTGTGGTAAAATACGTATTACACAAAATGTACCGTCGTAGTCATATCAGTGTGTACCATTCAGTGACCTTCAGCACATGCAGGATGTGGTAGCATCACTTCTGTGTACTTAAGAGCTTTTTCATCACCCCAAGGAAAACTGTACCCACCGGGAGTTACTCCCTGTTCCTCCCTCCCGTGGCCCCTAGGCAGCCACTCATCCACTCTCTGTCCCTGTGGACGGGCCTCTTCTGGACATTTCATGGGGATGGAATCGTACAATAGGTGGTCTTTGGTGTCTGGCTTCTTTCACTCAGCATTGTGTTTTCAAGGTCCATCTGTGTTGTAATGTGTATCACTGCTTCATCCCTTTTTATGGCTAATATCCCATTTTATAAACATGGGGCTCATGGAACTTTGAGGCAGCTGGCCAGGTGGTTTAGGGTGGAAAAAGTTTTTTTTTTGGCTATAACTTTTTCAAAGTTACAGAAATGCTTTCTCATCCTAAATACAGCCCTCTCCACTCGAACTGAACATTGAGGTGACTGCGATTCTTTTTATTTGGAAATAATTTTTACATCTTATTGAGCTGAGAGAGGTCTTTCATTTAGACCTGGCTTCCATGGGCGACTTGACTAATCCTCTCCTTAGGTATTACTAATACAGACGGGCTTGATGCCTTGAAAATGAACCAGTTCAATCCCCAGACTGGGCTGGACGTCTAACAATCACCATTAACCACTTTGCTCAGTTGATGAGAACTGACGAGCCTGGATTTTACTCGGAATCCGTGGCTTGAAGATATATAATGGGAAATGGGTCATGGAGGCGAGTTCCTGCTGTGCTAATGGGACTATAAAGACTACGATTTTGCCCCAAAACATGTCTTCTTTCCAGTGGTGATGATGAGGGAGCCGTGGGCTCTTCCCACTTCGTGCTGGGACACATCTGCCCTTTTGGGCTCAGCAGTGGGTTGGTGGCCTTGGTTTAAATATTTTGTTGCCATTAAATAATATCTTTCTTTGGTCCTTTTTTTTTTTGAAGTCAGAACGGTGCCTAAATTGCTTAGAAAAGAGCAGCTAACGCCCTTTGATTCATGGTAAACGCGTAGATGATGGAACAGAGCCATTTCTCCCCTTCTGGGCAGAAGTTTGTAACCGCCACCTGGCGCTCCAGGGGAGCGAGTTGTGCACGGCATCCAGGACAGAAGGTCACTGTCAGTGACCTCCCTGTGAGTCCCCACTCCTGTCCCGTCACCACGGGCAACGACCACCTAGGGCAGGGACACCCCTTCTTCCAGGAGGCCTGGCAGGAAGCTTCGTGCACCCTCCTGGCAGCAAATTCTCACCAGCTCAGACCCAAGGCCATCTGTCTCTATTTTGCTAACGATAATCAATGAAGTGCCCCAAATGGTTCAGGAAGACAATTATGCAAACACGCTTGAATGATAGGACTTTGTGCCCTGCAGACACTGTTCGTGTACTGGGCGGAACTGAAGCCTGGGATTCGTGTACCGGGCGGAACCGAAGCCTGGGATTCGTGTACAGGGCAGAACCGAAGCCTGGGATTCGTGTACCGGGCGGAACCGAAGCCTGGGATTCGTGTACCGGGCGGAACCGAAGCCTGGGATTCGTGTACCGGGCGGAACCGAAGCCTGGGATTCGTGTACCGGGCAGAACCGAAGCCTCTGGGATGCTTGCTCTGCACTCCCAGCACGGGCTCCGACGGCGTGCGTCGGGAGCTGGTCTCCCCCTCGTGTCTCCCCACCTTCTCGTGTTTGCATGGCACAAAGAGACTTAATTCAGTCTTTGGAGCCTTGCCTGTAAAATGTCCCCAGCATTCACGGTCCTTCCCCTCCCAGTGATGAATCAACACCGTTGATTTCGGGGGGAATGATGGCCTGCCCCATCATTTAACAGGGATCGAGTATGTCCACCTGGGAAGCTTTGATGACATTCAGCTGCTGTTGTGAACGTGGGCTTTTCTAAGAAACCTTGGAATATTTGATAGACTTCATCTGGCCAAGCTTTGCTTAATGATTAATCCAAAGGCTGCAGCAGCAGCAGCGGCAGGACTCAGGGGCTTGAGAGAAATGCAGATTCTCAGGCATCTCCTCAGGCACCCGGAATCAGAAGCCTGGGGGCAGGGCTTCGGGTCCTGTGTTGTCACTAGCCCCCTAGAGACCCTGACATCCACTCAGGTTTGAGAATCAAGAGAGACAGAGGTGAATTTCTGAAGGAAGAGGAGGAGGAGTACTCACAACATTACTTGTGATGGTGGTGATGGTGGTGATGATTGTGATGGTGGTGATGGTGGTGATGATTGTGATGGTGGTGATGGTGGTGATGGTGATGATTGTGATGGTGGTGATGGTGGTGATGATTGTGATGGTGGTGATGGTGGTGATGATGGTGATGGTGGTGATGGTGGTGATGATTGTGATGGTGGTGATGGTGGTGATGGTGGTGATGGTTGTGATGGTGGTGATGGTGGTGATGATTGTGATGGTGGTGATGGTGGTGATGGTGATGATTGTGATGGTGGTGATGATTGTGATGGTGGTGATGGTGGTGATGGTGGTGATGATGGTGATGATGGTGATGGTGGTGATGATTGTGATGGTGGTGATGGTGGTGATGATTGTGATGGTGGTGATGGTGGTGATGGTGGTGATGGTGGTGATGATGGTGACTGAGTCAGCCCAGGCCGCCATAACAAAGTACCACAGACTCGGGGGCTTAAACAACAGACATTTATTCCTCACAGTCTGGAGGCTGCAAGTCCAAGATCACCGTGCTGGCAGATCTGGTTTCTGGTGAGGGCTCTCTTCCTGCACCTACTCATTGGTATTTCTTCTGTGCAACATGTAGAAAGAGGGAGAGAGAGAGAAAGAGAGAGAGCTTTCTGGTGTTTCTTCCTCTTCTTGTAGGAACAACAATCTCATCTGATTAGGGCCCCACCCTTATGACTTCATTTTAACTTAATTACGTTTCTAAAGGCCCTGTCTACAAGTATCATCACAATGGGGGTTAGAGCTTCAACATGTGAATTCTGGGGGAGACAGTTCAGTCCATAACATTGATGATGATGTTGGTGGTGTTGATGGTGATTAGGGTATTGGCGATCACAGTGATGATGATGAATCTTCCCAGGTGCACAGAATCTTTTTCTAAAAATATTTATTTGTTTGTTTGTTTATTTGGCTGCACTGGGTCTTAGTTGCGGCATGTGGGATCTTTTAGTTGTGGCATGCCTGTGAGATCTAGTTCCCTGACCAGGGACCGAACCCAGGCCTCCTGCACTGGGAGCGTGGAGTCTTAGCCACTGGCCCACCTGCGAAGTCCCCAGTTGCACAGAATCTTAAAGCTCAGAAATGCTCTTCTGCATGTTCTCGTTTAATGTTCAACAACCCAACAAAGTAGGCATTTTTTTGCCCAATTTATAGGACACGTGGCATTAGAGATGTAAGCCTAGGAGTCCTGAATCAGTTCGTGGCCGAGTCTGTGACGCCCAGGCCTTCTGACCACCGGTCCAGGGCTCTGTGGTCTGGGGTGAGGCAGGCGCATCCTTCTGGCCTGTGATTTATCTTGCATCCTGAGATGGAGTGCACAGCATCAGCGATTCCTTGCTTTTGGGATCGCTCAGTCCAAGGGAGCAAACGTGTCCTGGTTCTGAAGATGAAGAGGAATGGGATGGAAAGAATTCTGCGGAGGTGGATGGTCTAAGTGAAGGGGGAGTACAGCTGGGGTGGGGGGACAGAGGAACAGCCGTCTGCGGGTCAGCCGTGGTGTCCGCTGGGTTAGGCGCCGGTGCATGAAGGTGCTGTGTAGGCGTGGTTCACATCTGCAGTTGACTCAGTCAAGGAGATGAACCTTCCATCATGTGGTGGGCCTCATCCCATCAGTCGGAGGCCTTGGGAGCAAAAACTGGGGTTCCTGAGAAGAAGGAATTCTGCCTCCACACTGTAACACGGAGACCCCGCCTAGGGTTCCCGCCACCGGCCTGCCCCACTATCGCATGGGCCAGTTCCTTAAAATAAATCTGTGCGTGCGTGCGTGTGTGTGTGTGTGTGTGTGTGTACACATCCGATGGGTCTGCCTCCCTGGAGAGCTCTGGCTGATACCTGGGAGGATTGATTTGGACCCTCTTGCCCCCAGCAGCTCCATTCCAACGGGCCTTCGTGGTTTTGGAGGGAAGGATTCCAGCCCCTGCTTTTTTGGGGAAGCAGCTCTCCCCCGACACGTGTCACCGCTGTGTCCTCCGCAGGGGGCCATCAGATGTCCAGAGGCAGAGAGGGAGGGGAAGATGAGGAGGAGCGGGAAAGGCAATGAGAGACATTCTGGAAGGTCTGACGTCCAGTTGTCATACAGGGAGGGGCATGTGAGGACAAGATGCGGGGGGACAGAGAAGTCCTGGCCGTGGGGTCTTTTTGGTGAACATCGTGCCCGGGTACGCTGGCTGCCGCCCAGGGAGCAGGGACTCCTTGCCCCGCCGGGCACTCAGTCTTTAACACGCGTCATTCGTGATGCAGGTTCCCATCGTCCCCACTGGATGGAGAGGTGGGTAGGCGCCGGGGTCCGCAGCTCGAAGGGGACGGTGAGGGTTGCCCACGGCCCGGGGCCCTGAGTCCTTCCTCCACCGTCACTCTGGATGTAAAAGGAGGTGAAAGGCCAGAGCCAGGAAGGAGGGGTTTTAAATTCCTCGGGTCTTAGGCAGTAAATGACGGGGCCGAGCCGGGCCTTGGCAGATGCCCATAAATCCGTTTCCTGGAGCCCCTCCCTCTGTGATGGACGCTCTGATGCCCAGGAACTGGCCGTGCCGTCGCATGTTCTCTGGGGGCCACTGCACTCACAGGAATGACCTTGGGTCTCTCCTGAAGTGTCAGATCCCGGCTCTTGTCCTTCAGGTCTATGAGCATCTCCCGGAGCTCTGACGGCGCTCGCTCCTCGAGGGCACAGCTGGGGAGGGATGGAGATTCTCTCAGGTCGCACTTGACGCCGTGCAATGCAGCGACGCCTTGCGAGTGACCGAGTCTCCCCGTCCTTCTCCGTGTGCTCCAAGCCGCCGCTGCTGGGGTGGAAGACGGCCCGGAGACAAAGGCAGCCTGACACTTTGGGGGGTGTTCGTGTTCCGGATGTTGTACCTTTTCTGGGAAGTCGATGAAATCCGCCCAGCAGGCACTTCGATGCCCTGTTTCCTCCAGTTGTCTTTCTGAACTTCTTTCTTCATTAGTGATTCAACAGTAAGACTTCAGCAGCATTCTGTCGAAATCCACACAGATTGTAGAGCAAAGTCAAGGCGATGTCGTTCTCTCCTGTGACCTTATGCTTCCCTGTTGCATGTCATGGGCAGGGTCCCAGGCCCTCTCCTGCTGTGCTGCCTTCTGCGCCACAAATGGCGCGAGGTGACATTGCGAAATTGCAGAGTTAACACAGAACTGCATTAAAGGCACAGACACACACGTGCACACACACAGACACATAGACACACACACATACAGATACACACACACACAGACACATGGACACGCACACATGCACACACATAGACACAGACACATGCACACACACATACACATGCACACACACCAACACATATGCACACGTGCACACACACAGACACGCACGTGCATGCACACACACGGACACACACGTGCGCACACACATACACATGCACACACATCAACACATAGACACACGTGCACACACACAGACACGCACATGCACGCACACACACACACGGACGTGCACACGTGCACACACACAGGCCCTCTGGAGGAGCGCGTCTAGCTCTGGGTTCGGAGGCCGTGACCATGCCTGTAACTTCATCCCCGCCAGGCACACCATGGCTCCTCCCCTCGTCCTCTGAGGTGGTCACGGGGCCTCCTTCTCCCCACTCCTGCTCAGGGAGACCAGCACCCACGTGACCCCTGCGTGCCATCCAGATGGACCCAAAGACAGATCCCAGCTTGACCTGCAGCTCACCTGGACCCGTGCACCTGACCTCACACCTGGGCCACGTGGATGTCCCGTGTCTGGGTGGGTGGACCAGCCGGGGGAGGAGCGGGGACTGTGGTGGGAGGGGAGGGCCAGACCCGCATGGGCACAGCCGCCACCAAGTGAAACGGGTACATCGTGGCAGGTGACAAGAAGAGAAAGCAGGGCTGAGTGAGAGGCCCGAGGACACAGGTGTGAGGCGTGACACATCCGTGGAGCGGAGGCGGGGGCCGCCGTGTGGGGAGTGGGCACAGCATTCCAGGGGGACGGGGCATGAGCAAAGGCCAGGGGTCTGGGAGGAACGTGGCGTGTTCGGGAAGGAGGCGACCCCTGCGGCAGGCACGGGGCGAGGGCTGCAGGGGCCCCCACGTGGAAGGGCAGTGTTCTGGGCTAAATAACGGCCCCAGAAGATTTAGGTCCTAATCCCCGGAACCTGCAAATGTGACCTTGTGCGGCAAGGACTTTACAGAAGGGGTTAAGCATCTTGGGATGGGGCGTTACCCTGGATTATCCGGGAGGACTCGGTGTCATCACAAGGGTCCTTCTAACGGGATATGCACAGAGGAGGCCACGTGAAGACGGAGGCAGAGGCTGGAGGGACACGGCCACAAGCCAAGGAGCACCTGCAGCCCCCAGCAGCTGGAAGAGGCAGGAAAGACCCTCCCCTGGAGCCTCTGGAGGGAGCACGGCCCTTCCCACATCTTGGTTTTGGCCCAGTGATACTGATTTTGGACTGTGGTCTCCAGAACTGGATAAGGTTCTGCTGCTTGAAGCCAGTTGTTTGTGGTCATTTGTTCCAGTGGCCCCAGGACACTGACACAAGAGCCCACTGGTGGTTGTCAAGTTGCGAGCTCACAAGTTCCCACTGCTCAAGTCCCCGGGCGCCCTCCTGCCCGGCCCTGCACCAGTCTCCCTCCTTGGTTTCCCTTCTGCCCTCTGTGAAAATTGTCACCAGCTTGGATGCATCTCTGCTCTCTGCCACCAATGAAAGCTACTAGGAAAGCCACGGTGTGGGAGCTGGGCCATACAGCCACCCAAAGGTGACATCTGCATTGCCCGTGGTGTGTCAAGTCCCACATTGGCCGCTGTGACAAGTCCCACAGGCGGGGTGGCTCAGATAGCAGGCGTTTATTACTCACGGTTCCAGAGGCCGGGGAGGCCAAGGTCAAGGTGCCAGCCCTCTGGTTCCTGGCGAGGGCTCTCTTCCTGGCTTGCCTTCTCTCTGTGTCCTCATGTGGCCTCTCCACTTTCAAGCCCCCTTCACGTGTGCTCTGTGAGAAGCAGCATTTAAACCCTCACAGGGTGGGTTAGGAAATATCAGGTTTCATCTGAGCCCTTTCCATGAGTGACAATGAAAAACTATTTTTTTTCTGTCCAGCCAGATTCTTTTTGCTTCTTTGGGTGTGTTTCTCTGGTGTGTTTAGAAGCAGCTCGGTGGGGCGGGAGCAGGGCACCACTGGTACCTGCCTCACGTCTTGTGATCTGCTGACCTTCCACGGGGCAGACCACATGCCACGGGCCGGGGCATCCAGCTCTCCCACATTTGTTGGTGGAATAAGCCACAGTCTGCAGTTTGCCACCTGCCATCCAGATGGTGGATCTCAACCCAGAGACTTCGTGGCCTGCCCAGAGTTTTTTAAAAACTAAATTCTTTGCCAACATTTAAATATCCAGAAATTTCATGTAAACATTCCGATTTCCAGCTCCCCTCGAATAGTTAGGAAGAGTGGGCACACGCAGGCAGCCTTTGTGTGTGTTGGCATTTGGCCAGGTTTGGGGAGCGCTGCCCCTTTGGGGAGGTCGCCACTTGCCAGCCTGCTGCAGAGTCCCTCCCGCTCCTTACTGCCCACCCCCGCCTGCCTCTTCCGCTTTGTGGCCTGGCTGGTCCCTCTGAGCACTTCTGCCCGTGATCCCTGCTTAGGGCATGCGGTCGGGGAAGCCATTCATTTTTAAGTAGTTTCTTTAAAAAGTTCTTCTTATTTGGGATTCAGACTCTGTGTTCCCATAGAAACAGGGAAGAGGAAGTCGTGTTTCTAGATTCGGGCATAGGAACCTGGGAAACCCGTGTTTTGGCTGATCTACTGTGCTGATCTATGACGAAGAAGAATCGGGTTTCAAGTTCATTATTCCAGCCAGTACACACAGAGTTCCTGGTTAGAGCCACGCTCCCTTCTAGGTGCTGGGAAATGCGTCAATGAACAGCGACGCCCCTGCTCTCATGGAGTGCGCATTAGTCAGACTGATGGTGAACAATTAAACAGATATACAGGGAGTGCGTCAGGGTTGCTAACTTACTTGAAGGGAAGCAGGGTGAGCGGGTAGTGACACAGGGGTGTCTCTCTACCAGGCTGTATCATGATGGGAGCCTTGCACGACCTCTGATGTTTTGAGCAGAAGCCAGGAACGAGGGAGGGAGGGAGGGAGTGGGCCATGCAGATATCTGGGGGATGGGAACTGGCACGTGCAAAGGCCCTGGGGTCAGAGCATGCCTGGCCTGTTTGAGGAGCAGCAAGGAGGCCAGCCAGTGGGGGAGCGGGCAAGTGGAGGCCAAAGAGGCCCCTGTGACTCGGAAGGACTTTGGGCTTTACTCTGAGCAAGACGTGCAGCACCCACAGGGCAGAGGAAAACTCTAAAGTGGGAATCAGCCCATCCCATCCGACAGCCCGCCGTGGTCCCATGTGAAAAGCAGGGCTGATTTTTACCCTTTGAATGACATGAGTGAGGGGTGCCCCACGAACTGAACCAGCTTGGGCTCAGGACGGGGAGATTTTCCTAATTAATCGGTTGGTTGATTGATTGTGCAACATTGGGGGAGGGGTGGCAAGGTGGAGAACAAGACTGTGACGGATGTGTCTCGAGGTCAGAATCATGAGGGCCCCGGGGGGCCCTGGGTAGGCGTCTGGTCAGGGGCAGGGGGTGAGTTATCAGAGCTCTTCCCCGGAACCCCTGCACCGCAGCTGAGGTGGGAAACCCAGGTTTCACAAGTTTAAAGTTACGCAGTCTGTCCCCTTAAACAGAGCATGGTGTGGCCAGCGTTGAGACCCCCCCACCCACACTCCCGTCCCCGGGCACGTGGGCAGGGCTAGGCCGGGGCCCAGGGAGTTCAGCTGGCAGGTGCTGCTGTCCACGAGCTGAGAAAAGCACACCCAGTCCCCAGGTAACATGTGAAGTTCAGGAAGCATGTGGGCACCTGACCCTATTATGTAAAAATGAAGGAGAGATGGTCACCGGTCCACAGCAACAAGATGGGGAGAAAAAAGAGGCGAAGAGCATTAGAGAAACCGCCCCGCCTGCCATCAGTGCACAGAGCTAGGAGCCGGCCCGACCTTGGGTCAGGACCCCGGAGACTCTGGGTGTGGAAGCAAGGCTCCTCTGTGTTGGGGATTGCAGGTAAGGCTGGAAACGGGTGTGTTGGTTGAAACTACTAGGACCATATGACCAGGCTCATGGGGACCTCGCTGACCTCACAGCTTCCAACTCACTCCCTCTGCCCCAGACACCCTGGCCCCTGCTGTTCCTCAAGCACGCCAGACACACGCTTGCCCCAGGGCCTTTGCACCTGCTGTCACCGCTGTGAGTAGAACCCCTTCCCCAAGTACCCTGTGCTTCCTTCCCCCCATGAAAGCCCCCGGGGGCGTCCTCCCGCTGGCAAGAGCAACCTACCACATCCGGAGTTTCCATTCTGCATGCAAACGCTTCAAATCGAAAATAGGAACAGACAGCTGAGAATCACCAGTCATTAAGGGAAAACTGCCAGCATGAAAGGCAGACACCAAACAAGCAGAAATAAAGATGATGGGTAGAAACTGAGAAATTTAGAGAATGGAAGGGGACTTCAAAAATATATACCCCAGGGACTTCCCTGGTGGTCCAGTGGGTAGGACTCTACGTTCCCAATGCAGGGGGCCCAGGTTCAATCCCTGGTCGGGGAACTAGATCCCACATGCATGCCGCAAGTAAGAAGTCTGCATGCCACAACTAAGAGCCCACATGCCACAGCGAAGACCCGGCGCAGCCAAAATAAATAAATAAATAAAATAAATGTTTTAAAAAAATATATATGTGTATGTACCCCATCTCCTCAGTGTGATAAGAGAGGATAAAGCATTTGTGAAGTGAGGGTTGAAGGGGCTCATGACAAGTAATAATGGCAGCTAAGCTATGAGCGCAGCCTTGCTGAAGAGGACTGAAGATGGACGGGAGAACTGAGCCGTAAGGTAATCCAGGAGTTGGGAGAGGGTTTGACACCTGAATGACGGAATTTCCAGAGAGAGTGGAAGAAATCAGCAAAGACATCATTCAAGACAATGCCACCAAACAGAAGGACACGAGATTGGCAATTGGAAAGGCCCCTGAACTTCCAGCATCAAATGTGAGCAAGTGTCCACAGCAAGGATGGGGCTTGTGAGAGCCCAGAACTTCGGAAATAAAAATAAAAATACGATCCTTAAATTTCAAAAAGGGAAAAGCCATTTCCATATGGAGGATCGGGGATCAGACATTTCAGCAACAACACCAGCAGCTCATGGACCGTGAATTTCATCCTCCAGGGCAGATGTCACCTGGAAACGAAGGCAGCGGAGAGATGGCCAGATGTGCTTGCACCTGGAGAGGAGGGCTCTGTCAGGACCTGGTGATCCATTAATTGTGGGTCAGTAGAAGAGCAGATTTTTAAAGGTGGCTGTTATTCACTCAAGGGAGAGAGACCCATACTTGGCTGGCTCTCTCGGCTGCGGGAAAGATGGAGTTAGCTATCCTAATGTAGACGCGGGGTGATGATTAACCAACGCAGGGGACACACCTGTACTGGGCTGTATGGTGGATGAGCTGAGCCCTCGTCTTCCCCAGCAGGATGTCGATAACTGATATTTAAATGGAAAGAAATCAAGACAGAGCACCAGGAGTGCGCTGTTTAGGAGTAGGCGGCAAAGGACTGAGAAAGCAAGCAAGTGTGAACATGGTCGGGGTGTGGACAACCGTGTAGAAGGATTTGACTTTTCAGACCATGCATCCAGGTGTGTGGCACCTATAGAAGCAAAAATCTGATTTCATTTTTTTTAAGGCAATCTTTCCTGTTCCCCCTTCCCCCTTACCATGAGCTCACCTTTGCCCGGTGAACTCCTATTCACCCTTCAAAACCAAAGCTCTCCCTCTGCAGGCTGCTCTCCTGCAGCCTTGGGCTGTCCCAGTGGTGCTTTGCTTTTGGTGCCCGTGTTACTTGATATGCACCTGTAACATAATGTATCGGCGTGGATGGTTTCTGCGTCAGTCGCCCAGCTACACTGTAAAGTTCTTTGAGGAGAGGATGCCCTGTCTCTTCCATCTCTGAAGTCCGAGCGCTCAGCGGCAGGTGAGGAACACACCTAACTGGAGATGGAATGAGCTGTGACTGGTCAGCTGTCCTTGGTCACCCGTCAGGTAATCTTTGTAATTCCTCACACTGGCCACTAAGTGGCAGCGTTAACTTGGAACGGCTCGGTCCAGGTGTGCAGGTGGGGCAGGCAGGGTGCTGCTGATTTTTTTTTTATTGGAGTGTAGTTGATTTACAATGTTGTGTTAGTTTCAGGGGTACAGCAAAGTGATTCAGTTATACGTACACATGTATCCACTCTTTTTTAGATTCTTTTTCCCATATAGGTCATTACAGAGTATTGAGTAGAGTTCCCTGTGCTATACAGTAGGTCCTTATTAGTTATCTATTTTATATATAGTAGCGTGTATATGTCAATCCCAATCTCCTAATTTATCCCTGCCCCACTTACCCCCTTGTAACCGGAAGTTTCTTTTCTACATCCTTAACTCTATTTCTGTTTTGTAGATAAGTTCATTTGTACCCTTTTTAAATTTTTTAAATTTTATTTTTATTTATTTATTTATTTATTTATTTTTGGCTGTGTTGGGTCTTCGTTTCTGCACGAGGGCTTTCTCTAGTTGTGGCAAGCGGGGGCCACTCTTCATCGCGGTGCGCGGGCCTCTCACTGTCGCGGCCTCTCTTGTTGCAGAGCACAAGCTCCAGACGCGCAGGCTCAGTAGTTGTGGCACACAGGCTTAGTTGCTCTGCGGCATGTGGGATCTTCCCAGACCAGGGCTCGAGCCCATGTCCCCTGCATTGGCAGGCAGATTCTCAACCACTGCGCCACCAGGGAAGCCCTGTACCCTTTTTTTAGATTCCGTATAAGTGATATCATATGATATTTGTCTTTCTCTGTTTGACTTACTTCACTCAGTATGACAACCTCTAGGTCCATCCATGTTGCTGCAAATGGCATTAGTTCATTCTTTTTTTTATGGCTGAGTAATATTCCATTGTCTATGAGTACCACATATTCTTTATCCATTCCTCTGTTGATGGACATTTAGGTTGCTTCCATGTCATGGCTATTGTAAGTAGTGCTGCATTGAACACTGGGGTACAGGATGCTGATGATTGATGTTTACTATTTCTATCCTGAAGAAACACGTCCTGAATGTCAGTCCTGGAATTGTTCATCAATTCGAAGTGAAGTAGAAATTACCCTGTATCAGTCAGCTCCGGCTGCCATAACAGAAGATCACAGATGGGGCAGCTTAAAGAAAAACATTTATTTCTCACAGTTCTGGAGGCTGGAAGTCTGAGATCAAGGTGCCACCCCCTCCGGTGCCTGGTGAGGGCTCTCTTCCTGCCTTGCAGATGGCTGCCTTCTCACTGTGTCCTAGCGAGAGAGATCGCTGGTGTCCCTTCTTATAAGGGCACTGATCCCATGGTGACCTCCTCCAACCCTCTTCCCCTCCCAAAGGCTCCACCTCCAAATACATTGCATTGGGGATTAGGGCCTCAACACAGGAATTTGGGAGGGGGGAGGACACATTCAGTCCTTAAACCCAAACCGCAAGACCAGGAGACGTTTTGGGCCAAGGTTTTCTCAGTTTGCTGTAATGCTTCTGTTATCTGTAGTTTCACATTTGACTTTGAATGGTAGCCTGCTGTCCCTCTGCAGACGTAATTCTGGGAGCAGTCACGCGTACATGTGTGTATCAGGTTAGAAAACTACCCAGTTCATCAGAAAATGCCCCTGCAGCTTTCTAGAAAGAGGGAGGAGGGTGGAGAGACTGGCGTTTACTGAGTGTCCACTGTGGACCGTGCAGGGGGATTTTATTGGGAGAATGTGGTCCTCAGATGCCCTGCACGTTTAAAAATCTTGAACCCCTTTTACAGATGAGCTAGTAAAGGCAGAATTGAAATTTGGGGCTGTCAGACTCCAAACTTACATCTCGTCTCTAATCGGCCCATCTGCCTCCTGGGATTCAAGCTGATGACCCCCTGTTAATCTTGGTCTCCCCACCCAGAATGAATGCAGCCTCTGCCATCACCATGGTGTTCCCACAGGTGAACCTGCAGGTTGGCTAATGAGCGAGGGTTCCCCCAGGACCCCCGCTCGGTACTTGTTGGTTCAAGTTGGTGTTTCTCCCATTTCTTTCCTAATTGCCCTCCTGCCCCCCGTGACGTTTCTGTACCGCAGATACACTGTGAATCCTTTTTAGGCGCTGTCCCTATGGCTGCGCTTTATGCATGAAAAGAAGAGAATATCTTTGTCCCCCTGAGAACCAATCTTCATCTCCTTTGAGAATGGCTTAAGGCATCTGAGCTTTCTGTTTTTGGGAAAATGCCAGTTTTTGTATATAATTAAGTCACTTCTGTTGGGGATCGTCAGAGAGGAAAAGGACAATAGGAGAAGGGCAGAAATATAGGAGCTCCCCGGCTGCAACAAACTGACGATTACTGGGTGGCTTATAACGGCACAAGTGTATCTTCTCACAGTCTGGAGGCCAGAACTTTGAAATCAAGGTGTCAGCAGGGCCGCGTTCCCTCCCAAGGCTCTAGGGGAGGGTCCTTCCTGCCTCTTCCAGCTCCTGGGGGCTCCGGGGTCCCTGGGCTTGTGGCTGCATCCCTCCCGTCTCTACCTCTTCTTCATGTGGCCTCCTCCTCATCTATATTCAAATCCCCCTCTGCCTCCCTCTTATAAGGACACCTGTGATGATATTTAGGGCCCCCCCGGATAATCCCAGCTTATCCCATGTCCCCATCTCAAGATCCTTAACTTTATCACACCTGCAGACCCCCCTTTTTGCCATGTAATCTCTGGTCAGGTTCCAGAGATTCGGACCTGATGTCTTTGGGGGGCCATTAATCTGCCCACACGAGAGGGAAAGAGTAGCCAAGCAGAGTAGAGGGTTCTGGATGGGACGAGGGCAGAGGGACCCCCGCCTTAGTACTGCCTTCCCAGAACTGGTGGGGGAGGGGACAGAGGCACGAGAACTTCTGCAGGTCCAGGTGGGCCAGGGAGGCCAGAGTGACCGAAACCCAAAGGTCTTGAGCCATGGATGGAACCCCGGGCGCGGGGCAGGGCCGATGGCAGGCTTGGTGCCCATCACCGGGGGGACCACAGCAGCACAGCAGACGCTGAGGAGCTCCCAGCGAGACCTGCAGCCAGGGATGGGAGGTGACAAGGAGCTGCCTGGGGCCATCATCTTGACGCCCCTGGGACCCATCGGTATGCCTCCCCCATTCTGTAGATCCCTCCTGCCCCCACCCCATCCCGGCCGTTACCCCCTCAGCCCTGAACCCTGTGCGCGACTCCCGATTCCACCGGCCTCTCCCCGGCTCCCGGCCCCCGGTGACGGTCCACGGGCGGAGTCCATCCCTGCACCTCCCAGCTGCGAGGCCGCCTCCCTTGATTCCCATCTCCCCCGCTTCCCTCTTGCGCTGCCTGACTCTGACCTCTGGGACTTTGCAGATGCTGTTCCCTCTGCCTGGAACTCCCCTCCCTCCCCGCGCGGCTCAGCCGGCTAGATCAGGGCTAGGGCCCCCAGGGAAGCTCCAGCCCTTCCCGGAAGTGGGGTGCGGTGCCCCAGCAGCTCCCCTCACCTGCGTCGTCATTGCCTCCGGGGTCTTCGTCTGTCTCCCCCACAGGTGGTGGGTCTCCAGGGGGCAGAACCTCGTCTCGCTCCCCGTGGGTCCTCAGATGACCCTCCACGGGTGGCCAGTAAATGTCCGCTTATAGGTTGAATTTCAGTGAACGGAACTGTCTCTACGCGGATTTTTATAAGCGCTCCAGTGGCCTCCAGCCCTTTAAGCCTTGTGATGCGTTTACCCCTTGGGTTAACGGGAGTGTCCGTTTTGAGGGACTTGCCCTTCCTCGTTGGGGAGGGAACCCTGTGCTCCAACAAGATCCCAGAGCTTTAGCTCGATGGGTGACATTCATGAAGGCTGCCTGCCTTCCCCGCTCAGTGTCACCCACTCCTCTGAACGTCCCTTCCAGGCACAGGGGGTTAAAGGTGTGCCTGGGACCGCCCCCCAGTGACGCTGGTCCCCTGAAAACCTCCCGGGATTCTGTTCTCACTCTCCTGTCTCCCTGCAACTGTTGCCTTGCCCAGTCCTCAGCCGATTGGCTGATTCAGGGTCAATTAGATTCTGTCCCCTAGGAAATTGGGATGAGGGGAGAGAGGGCAGGGTCATAAAGACCCCTTGGCAACCCAGAGCCTGGGGAAGCAGAGGGAGAGTGGGGTGGGACACAACGAATGGAGGAAAACGGGGAGGAGACGATGTGGATTGGGAGAGAGTAAGACAGACAGACAGACACACGCAAACTCATGCACACACACACACGCACGTGCAGATGAAGAGGTCAGACATCCTGCACTAGGTTTTCATGAGATTCCCCCAAACTACCTTTTTGGTTGAGCCAACCAGTGGGTTGGTGTTCTGCAGATCCAAGCAGTTCCCAGGTTGAACAGGGACGGCGCCGGGTCGGACCCAGATGTTCTTCCTCTGAGTCGCACCTCTCTTCCACCACGTCTGCCCGCCTCGCAGTTCACACGTCTTTCCCACGGCTGTCCTTGGAGCCCCACCAAGTGCCAGGCTCTGGGGGCACTCGGCGGGCAGTGAGAGGTAAATGCCAGGTGCACAGAGAAGGGAACAGACTGAGGCTAAAGGACGGGTCACCGTCACCCCCGAAGGCGGCACCAAGCCTGTGTGGCCACAGGAAGCCCTTTTCCAGAGTGTGTCTGGCGCGTGAGCCGTCCACGAAGGCAGGGCTGGCCCTGCCCCCCGGGCCCTCGGGAGGCTTAGGGTCAGGGAGACACCAAGGGGGTGACGATGACACAGCCGCCTGCCTCCATCCGCAGCTCCGCTGGGGACGGTCTCGTTCAGTCCTGGGGCCTCCAAGCTGGGTTCTCAGCACAGGCAAGTGGCAGACCTCGGAGAAGGGCTCTGGCGTTCCTGTCTGCTTCTGGGTTTTGGACATTTCCCTGACCGCCACGTGGCTTCGGGACTTTTAGAAGATTTCTATGCTCTCCCTCACCTCGAGAGACACTTTCTTCCACCCCCTCTCAGTTTTGAAAGCATCTGGGCACCTGCTGTTGTTCGTTTTTAACACTTCCTCCAGACATAAGCAATATTGATCCTATTACTTTATTAAAACCCCAGAGTCCCCCTGCACGGCATCTTAGCTTGTCCAGGGCTGGCACGTCCCGTTCTAATGCCAGGCGGAAGAGTGGGGTTTGGGCAGGACAGAGGTGCCTGTCTAATGCTACAGATCTCAGGCTTGCAACTTAAAAGCTGCAGCTAGCAGTGACATTTCAGGAAAGGTCACGCGAATCAACAAATCCCAGGGGGGAAAAGGGACACCCACGAGTGAATTCCAACATGGATTTTTGTTTCTCCCAGGAAATTCGGTGTTGACTAAATCATGCCGGGGACTGACGATGGGTACCAGTGTAGTTTACCCTCCCTTGGGCGTATTCGGGGATTTTCACTTCCTCTTAATCTCTGGCCCTTCTTCTTTAGGGAGGGCTGTCGGCAATGGGGGCGAGCAGCTGGGCCCGGGGAGTTGGGGGTGGGTAAGACACAGGTCCTCCCAGAGCTCACCTGGCCAGCACCAGCTCCCCTCAGTGGAGAACTGTTTTGCTCATGGCTTCTAGGTGCTGACGTGGTCATCAGAAACCAAAAGGATTGCCAACAAAATGGACAAATAAATAGCCCAGACAAACGGAGGGGTCTCGCTTCTTTTGCCTTGTTGCTTTGAAGGTATTTATAAGTTCTCAAGTTGGTTTTAGCGCTGGGATTCTTCCCCCATCGCTTTTGAACGTTTTGGGAATAGGCTCTAGAGAGCTGGCATTTAAGGGAAGGATATTTATTCAAGAGAGAGGAAACTCAGCCAGCTGTGACAGTGATAAGGCCAAATGGATGTCGATTCCTCTGAGACTTCAGCCTCGGGACCCAGGAGTGGTACCCACCGTGGGGTTTGGCCTGTGCTGCTGGAGTGGGGATGCAGGCCCACATTGGTTCCTGTTGCACGTGAACCCCAAGCTGTCTGTGATGGAGGCCTCCAAACCCACGCTTTATTAGAAGCAATTCACAGTGCAGGGTCCAACCTAAAACGCCTGTTAGCCTCACAAAGAAGGAACTCGGTATAAAGATTCGTCCTGCTTTTCAGAACTTGGAGTTTTAAAAGCATCATCAAGCCGCCTTCTCGCACACGGCTTCCTTGTCTTAGCAAAGCGTCTTCTGGGCAGAGTTTGTGTTTTGTTCATCTCTTAATTAAAGCCGAGGGCCCAGCTCAGGACCCAGCACAGAGTAGGGGTGCTTGTTGATTGAACCAATGAATAAAAAATAAGTTAGCGTACCAGGTTTGGAGATGACCTCATGCCCAGACAGAATAGAATTGGTTGCACCTTTAGATTTTAGGGTGTTAGGAAGGCGGGCATGACCTACAGTGACCTCCTGAGATGGATTCGGGACAGCTCAGCAGCGAGCCCACGGGCCCCAGCTAACCACGTCATCAGGACTAGTTACTAACTTAAGACTCAGTTTTTCTATCTGTGAAATGGGACTAGTAAACACAGCCACTTGACTGTGGACAGTATGTGGGATAAATGGAATAGGGCAGCTAACACAGGTCCACACTCCAGCTCCATCACTTTGGTTTATATCCTGGTCCCTGGCAAGATGCAAGCAGCTCAAGACAGGAAAGTTCTAGAAGGTAAGTCCAGTGGTTGACGTGAGTGGCCTTGGTTAGTCGGGCCAGCTCGTCTCCTTGGCAGCGTCTCATCTCGGACCTCAAGTGGCTCGTCTGTTAAGCGGCAACGGTTCTGCCCATCCTGGGGAGCCCTTGTGTCCACTGCAGATCATTTACCCGTCGGCGCTTAGGGTGAATCACTGTAGTGACTGTCCTGGCTGGTGGCTGAGGGAAGACGTCTTGGCTCTTGCGAGACCACCATGGTGCTCGGCTCCGGGGGGCTCTCGGTGCCCACCTCTGCCAAGCAGACTCCCTGAAGATACGGTGTGTCCCGGGTGGGATGCCCCACTTCCTCCTGGGGGGCCACCCCTTTGCCTGGGTGTGTACTCTGTGAGGGTTCCTGGCCCCCTGACTGTGATGTGATGGTCCAGGCTCGTTCATCACTGAGCGAAAATTACTGAAAACCCTGTGAGTGTCTGTGGGTCCAGGGAAGGGACATCCCGCAGTGCCAGCTCCCTCCTGTCCCCGAGCCGGACTCCGTCAGGGGCAATCTCTGCTACCTTCTGAGTTCCGTGCCTGGTCTCCTCTGTCCTGAGGGGCTCCCTTCTCACGCTAAATCATTTCCATCAGTGCTTTTCGATGTGGCCTCTTTTCTGTTGTCGAGTACATGAAATAGTGAGCATCGTGCAGTCTGAGGGGTCTTGTATCTGATGAAGCACCGTCGTCACAGTGGCCGTAGATGCTGGGAGTCGCGGTGGGGGGATGTTTGAGGGTAACTTGGCCTGGGGCCCATCCAACATCTGAAAGCTGAGTAACAGCTCGGAAGCAAGAAGGCAGGTGGGGAAGGGCGGCTTCTCAGACTGGGGGCCGCGTGTTTGGAGGTCCCACGGCACGAAGATGCTGGCCTTGCGGGGAGGGGGATGAGAAAGGGGGAGGGGAGGCTGGCCCGATGCGGGGCCGTGTTCCCTGCGGCACTGAAGGCCATGGGTGGATTCTGGGTTTGCGATAAGAGGTGAACACCTGGTTTTCATGCACTGTATTTTTGTTGTTGTTTTGTTATGTTTGCTTTTTGAAAATTACGGTAAAACACACGCATTCAGTGTTGCTAGATCTTCCCGCTTTTCAAGGGAATTTAGAAATTCAGATTCTTTTCAATTGTGGTAAAATATACATAATGTAGAAATTACCACCTTAACCGTCTTTAAACACACAGTTCAGTGGCGTTAAGTACGTTTACAGCGTCGTGCAACCACCCCCACCATCCATCTGCAGAACTTCTTCATCTTCAGAAACGGAAACTCTGTCCCCATCAAACACCCCCTCCCCTCCCCGCTCTCAGCCCCAGGCACCCACCGTCCTACTCTCTCTCTCTCTATGAATCTGATGCCTCCAGGGACCTCATATGAGAGGAATCAGACAGGATTTGTCCTTTTGTGTCTCTCTTATTTAACTTAGCACGATGTCCTCAAGGTTCATCCATGTTGTAGCGAGTGTCAGAATGTCCTTCCTTTTTAAGGCTGAGTAATACTCCCTTGTATGAATGGACCACATTTTGTTTATCCGTCATCCATCCTGCACACCTGGGTTGCTTCCAGCCTTTGGCTATTATGAATAATGCTGCTATGAACATAAGTGTACAAATGCTTCTTCAAGTCCCTGCTTTCACTTTTTTGGGGCAAATACCCAGAAGTGGGAGCGCGGTGTCACGTGGTAATTTTATGTTTAATTTTTTGAGAAACCTCCGTACTCTTTTCCACAGTGGCTACACCACTTTACATTCCCACCAACAGGGCACAAGGGTCCAATTTCTCCACATCCTCCCCCATACTGGTGGTTTTCAGTTTTGTTTATATAGTAGCCATCCTGATGGGTGTGAGGTGCTGTGCTTTGTGATTTTAGTAGTTCTGTTTCTGTGGCAACCACCGGAACAAGATCGTAAGGAGGCCATGAGCCTGAGCAGGGCGGTTGTTAGGAGACCCCACCCACCCCTCCAGGTGGTGGACGCCATGTGGGGTCTTTGAGGCCTGGTTACCTCTCAGCTGCCTCCGTACTAACAGAAGACCCAACAGCTGTGAGAGGAGAGGATGGCTGCTCACACCCTGGGGCGCTGTGGCCCAGCAGCTGACTGGGAAAAGTGGGAAACAGAGCTGGTTTCCTGGGAATCGGCCTGAAGTTAGTGACATGGGTGCCCCCTGCTCTCTGGCCAGTTTTTTTGCACCTGCTGCCCCCTGGCCGGGACACCACAGTCACGGGGCCCATCAGAGCCTCGTTGCTTCTGCTGCTAATGGGGTTTGAGATCCCTTATTCATCCTGTTCCTGGGTGTCTAAGCTGAGACCCCGCTTTGTATAGGCTGGGGTTCAAGATAAAAAAACTGGTGCGCCTGGAAATTAATATTTCCCGTGGCTCTTGTCAGAGACAATGACTTAGTTTCCGCAAAGGGACTTTGCTTTTGTGGCTGAGGTTTCCATCGCCAGGGCAGAACCAGCGTTTTTGTCTAGAACCAGATGTCCCCTGAATGTTTTCTTTTCTTCCGACATCACGGTTTCAGCTGGAAAAAGCCGTTTCCAATGGAAGCTATAGTGTCATGGAGATTATGGTAATTCTAAGAAGTTTTGAGGGGGCTTATGGAAATGGGTAATAAATATTGCACGTAGAGACTCAGAGTTTTCTAAAAAAACAATATTTGTTATGCTAATTTTGAATCACCAGGGTTTCTGCCGATTTGAAAACGGATGATGTTTTTCGTTCTTTTTTTAAAATGTTAGGAGGATGATTTTCACTTTGGAAAAATAATCGAGGTGGTTGAGAGTGTGTGTCTGTGCAAAGAGCCCTGCCCATCAGACAGACAGTGGCTTCAGCCTGCCAGGGACTCGGGAGGTGGTTAGACTTTAGCACCGGCTCCCAGGCCAGCAGTGACCTTTAACGCAGAAGCTTCTCAGGATACTTTCTCTCCTAACTTTGAAAGGGGTCGGTGAGGTCTTAAAGATGCCCTGGAAAGCACTGACCCTGGCGACTGGTTGACAGTGCCCCCACCTGTAAAAGGCACCTGAAGCCAGAGGACCATTCAGCATCTTCACTTGCCCTTGTCTCCACCTGCTGCGGCCGAGTCAGCAGCTTTACTGAGATATAATTCACATGCCGTACAACTCACCCACTGACCGTGTGTAATTCAGTGGTTTTCAGTACATTCACAGAGGCCCGCAGCCATCATCACCGCAGTCAACGTTAGAACACTTCCCACACCTGAGAAAGAAGCTCTCTCCCTGTCATTCCCCTAACCGCACCTCCCCCAAGTCTCTGGCCACCACGAACCCACTTCCTGTCCCTGTGGATTTCCCCCTTCTGGACATTTCGTATAAATGGAGTTCTACAATCTCTGTCGTTCTGAGTCTGGCTTCTGTCACTGCGCATCCTGTTTTCAAGGTTCTTCTGTGCTCTGGCCTGTCTCAGGGCTTCATTCCTTTCCATGGGAATGATACTTCATTGTGTGGATGGGCCACAGTTTGTATATCCGTTCATCAGCTGACGGCTTCTGTGCTCTCCTGCCCTTTTACGAAATGCATTTAGCTTTGCAGAATCAGCCCCCACGGCCAGTGACCTCTTCCCAGACGTGCTGGTTACTTGGGAGTGGTTCAGCCTCAGCATCCAGCACTGGCCAGATGGGGTGATGGAAAGAGCCAGAATAATGTAAAAACAGTAAACAGAATAATACTGACTAGCACCTGTTACTTTGCAGTGGTCAGCTTAGACTAGGTTGTGTGCGGTAACAAACATCCCCACGTCTTCAGTGGCTTCCAACCATCTAGTGACGATGCCTAGAGGCTTCACCCCAGTTTAGCCTCTATCCCAGAATCCAGACTGAAGGAGATATGGCCGTTCTCTGGGCAGAGGGACAGAGCACAGGCAGAGCCTGGTGTCAGTGGGGCAGGGGAGGACGTGCTTCCCTTCCCCAGGGGGCCCTACTGGTCACAGGCGGTGGACATGGCTGTCTAAGCCTCGTCCAGGGAGAAGCAAAAGAAAGACTGGAACCAAGAAAGCTCTACTTCAGGGCTTGGCCACCTAGGACCACATCTGGCAAGGTCCATTGCCTTGTCTTTGTCAATAAAGTTTTGTTGGAGCACAGCTGCGCCCACTTGTGTACATGTGATTTGTGGTTGCTTTCGCAGTACGGCAGCAGAGTTGAGTAGCTGTGAAGGAGGTCGTAGGGCCTGCAAAGGTGGAAACATTGACTCCTGTGCTCATCTCTGCTCTCCCTCCCCATCAGCGTCCCCATCCTCGTCATCATCACAGAGGCACGGACAGCTCACATTTCTGTAGCCAGCCAGGGCTCGACTGCTTTATAGGTCATGGTCAGCTGAATAATGGTCCCCCAGTGATGCCTACATCCCAATCCCCAGAACCTGTGACTACGTGACCTTACACGGCAAGAGGAACTCTGCAGAGGTGATGAAGTTCAGGATCTTGAGATGGGACCATCTGGGCCTTAAAAGAGGGAGGCAGGAGGGTCAGAGTGAGAGAAAGTGGTGTGATGCTGGGAACGTAGGTCGGAGAGAAGAAGGGATCTGAAGATGCTGGGCTGCTGGCCTTGTAGATGGAGGCAGGGGCCACGAGCCAAGGATGCAGATGCCTCTAGAGGCTGGAAAAGCAAGGAAACCGATTGTCCCCTAGAGCTGTCACACGGAACCAGCCCTGATGACACCTTGATTTTAGGACTTCTGACCTCCATAACTGTAAGATAATAAAGGTATGTTGTTTTGAGCCACTGCATCTGCGGTCCTTTGTCTCAGCGGCCACAGGAAGCTCATGTCCCGGTCACTGAATCCTCACACAACCCTTTGAGGCAGGTCCTGTTATTGTCCCCATGTGACAGAGGAGGAAACTGCACATGACATTGAGTGGCCCCCGTTGGGGACAGAGCCATGTTCACACCCAGGCGTCCCGCGCTCTCCGTTGCACCCCTCATATTTCTCTGCAAAAATGTGCTTCCTCATTATGATCCAAGCTAATGAATGGTGACCGTGGGTGAAGTCGCACTAGAGAAGGTTAAAGAGGTGACAAGCCCTTGGACATGTGGTTCTCCCCCAGTGGATGCCATTTCTATTTGCACTAGCAGTTCCCCTGAGCCCTCTCTTCCTACTTTACATCAGTGAGCTTCCTCAGGGATGTGTTCTCCTGAGAGTCCCCTTTAGAATGGGTCTGCTCCCTCTGCCGCCAGCCTCACCCACCCCAGAGGTACCGGGAGTCACTTTGGGGTCACCCCTCACCCTTCGTCATGTGTGGGGTATTCGGACTCCCACCTCTGGCGCAGTCTGGGTGTGGGGTTGAAGGGGGACTTGCTGCCCGTCCAGGTTCAGGGTCATAGGCTGACTCCTACCTGCCAGCACTGTGGCCCTGTGTCAGTGCTCCTGTGACTTTTTCTTTCCTTCGTCCTGATTCTGTCCTATGGGTGACTTTGGAGGAAGCTGGTTCCTCCCTCAGGAAAGAGCATCCCTGGTGCCCCCACCCCATCTCATCTCCTCCCAGGGATCAGCTTTGAAACAAACGCCCCACACCTTATATCTTGTGCTTTGTCTCCAACCCAACGCTCTGCAATCCCATCCCACATTCCAAATCAAAGCAGGTGGGAGACCCCTGCAGCATCGTTCCCCTGGAGGGCCCTTTCTGGGGATGAGGTTGCCCTGGCAACCACACTCTGCTTCCCATCTCAGTGAACGCATCTCAGGACTGCCCCAGCACGAGCCCTTGATCAGTGCCTGGTCTGCCCTGGGAGCTGGTTTCCTCACTGAATTTCAAGGCTTCCTGGCTGGTTGACCAGCTGTCTCTGGCCTCAGTTGTTCTCCCTTCAAATAGAAAAGCCTTTCCTTCTAGACATCTTTGAAGCACAAGGATTGAAGAGGACAGGGCCAAGCTTCTCGGAGTCTCTCCGAGTGACTAAGGAATTGTGGAATCTGAGCCGTCTCCAAAGATGGGAACAGGTGTTGATAGGAATATCCTCATTCATCTGAGTCTCAGGGCATGGGATTCATGGTGTGGAAGTGTCTTGAAGACCACCTGGACACTCCCTGTGTCTTAATGGCAATTATCATATCCTTAAGAGCTTGCCCTCCCTCACTTGCACCCCTTCAGAGATGGGGGGCTCATTACTTGCCAAGTGGCCTCCTGTCAGGGTCTCTTCCCGCACTGACTTGCATACTCCCTCCCCTGTTTGCTCCCATTGCTCCCACCTCGGACCAAATTCATCAGTCCCCTGGGAAAAGCCCGCCCTCCACACACACCAGGGGGTGAAATGACCCAGGACACATAGGAAGAAGGACAGCATAAAGGGAATATCTAATTGTGAAATCTCTTCTGGAGATAGAGTTCAGAATCTTCATGAATATTTAAATGGCATTCAGAGTCAGCATTCAGGGATTTTTATTTTAACACTATGGGAAGTATTATTGTTTATAAAATAGATACAAAGAATCCTTTGTCTCCATGTGTTTCTTCTGAGTCTATTTCTTATTGTGAGTCCTTGGTTTTTTTTTAAACAAAGAAGCTAACCTATTGAGATGGCTTAACAAACATAGGATGCGTGCCTGCCTGGGGCTCCCCTTCCCAGCCACACGATGGAGCAGGGGATTCTGATCACGGGTTTTTACCTCTCAGTGTTGTAAGCAGGTGGGGAGGAACCAACCAGGAGACAGAAGAGAGACTCGTGCGTCATGGCAGAAAGTAAGGATGAGATGTCTCCTTTTATCAGGATGAGAGAGACTAGGGGATTCTGAAAACCTCCGTGCTGTCCCTCTCGTTACTCGCAGATTCCGTATCTGCGAATTCACCGGCTCACTAAAACTTATGTTTAACCCCCCAGATAAAAACTTGCAGCACTTTTCACAGTTCTGTGCTTTTTGTTTGGTGATGGTGCTGCATAAAATTGCCCCCAGCTGTGGTACTGAAGAACTGTCTAGCGTCCTAAGTGCACGAAGCCTGCAATATGCCTTGTGGAGAAATACATGCGTTAGATAAGCTTTGTCCAGGCGTAAGTGATGGTGCTGCTGGCTGTGGGTTCAGTGTTAATGAATCAACAGTGCGTATTAAATACGTACTTTATGTGTGTTTCTGTTAAATACGTACTTTATGTGTGTTTCTGTTAAATACGTACTTTATGTGTTTCTGTTAAATACGTACTTTATGTGTGTTTCTGTTAAGTACGTACTTTATGTGTGTTTCTGTTAAGTACGTACTTTATGTGTGTTTCTGTTAAGTACGTACTTTATGTGTGTTTCTGTTAAGTACGTACTTTATGTGTTTCTGTTAAATACGTACTTTATGTGTGTTTTTGTTAAATACGTACTTTATGTGTTTCTGTTAAAAGACACACATAAAGTGTCTTTTAACAGAAACACACGTAAAGCAAGGCTACGTCATTATCGGTCGATGAAAATGTAACCATGAGCCTGCAGGAACCCAACCCTTATCTCTGCTAGGATCCCTGGTTCAAGGATCTCTAAATCAGTGTTCACAGCGATTTCACAGGTCATAACTACCGTAAGGGATGACACGGGACGGTGTGTGCACGCAGCACGGTGAGAAGCTGGTGCTGGGTGCGCCTCGCCGGGCAAGCAGGAAAAAACCCAGCTCCCCCAAGTTCACGGTTACGTCACACTCGGTCCGCTCACCTGTTGAGAATCCAGCCTCCCTTCCCACTGGGCTCGACCTGCAGGGTGTGTAGCCTACGTTTGCTTTTATATGTGAACCCTAACACAGGCATACAGGCAGCAATGATCTGCCTCAAGTGTTTTTTTCTACAGGTTTTAAGTATCTGGCTTTCGCACAGGGACGTTTCAAGATTTCTGCTTGGTGTTGACTGTAGGTGCAGGGAGTGGGGCAGAGATATGGCGAAAGATGAAAGGACACATTCCGTGAACAGGCTGTTTCCTTATGAAGCGGCCTGGAGAGTTCTATAGCCATCAGGCGCCTCACGTGCAAGCATTAGAAGGGTTTTCTTCACTTCGGTGGGCCGTCTTCAATAAAGTGTGTGTCTCTTAGCCTGGAGTCAGCCTACCAGGACACCTTAGAAATGTTTATTCCAGAAAGTCCCTGATGAAATGGGGCATCTATTTAACCACTTCCTTCTTAAACGTACAGAAACAGCTTAAGGCTGCTGATTCATGCAGATATAGATAGTGGCCCCCTGTGAAACCCCGCACACCTTCCCTCTGGGCTGTGGACCGTCATCTCGTAGCTGACTTTGTACGTTTCCTTACCCACTGGTGGAAGGAAGCTTAGGGGAACAGTCTGGAGTGAGCAAGGGTGTTAAATTCCATTCGTCAAGAATCCGCCCTCCTGGGGGGCAGAACGGCGGTAGGAGGAGAAAGGGCCGGTTGAACTTGTAGGATTGGGGGTGGGCGACGACTACAGAACAGAAACTCGAGGACACGGTGTCCCCAAAGCGTTGAGTTTTGGGGGAGACAGAAGGCAACCCCAGAGTTGCCTGTGATGGGTGCCATTTCTCCAAGAAGACTGTGGCCTCCCTGTGTACATGGGATGGGGGTGGGAGGAAGGAAAGAAAGAACGGGAAAGAGAGGGTAATCTCCAACATACTCAGGCCAGAATCTCGAGCTGGACTTTTAGAATCGCGAGCTATCCATGTTGACATCTTCCTGGGTGAGACTTTCTGGCGTGGCTGCCCGCGGAAGCCACGTGAAGGATGGAAAAAATCTTCAGCCGCGAACCCAGGGGGGCCACACCTTTTCCAGGAGCGAGGGTGGGAGCGACACTGACCCTCACACATCTGAAAACCAGCGTTTCACAGCAGCACCCAAGACCCGGTGGGTAACTAGCCAGCCTCGTGTCTCCTGGACCCACTGACCACACGCAGGGCTCCCCGCTGTGTCTCCCCGCACTTGTGAAAATGGTCATTGGGCAGTGACCGGCGCGTCTGCCTTCTCAAGGCTGAATGCCAAAGGCTGGGAGGGAAGAAGGGCCGCTAGCTAAGCTAGTCAGGGTTCAAATGCAATGATGCCAGAGCTCAGGGATGTGGGCGAAAGCCGAGATCCGGGCAGGCATTCGTGTGGGGACCGCTTCCCCAACTGTTACCTCCTGCACTGTCGTACACACAGCCCCTGTCCAGAGACATGACCCCCACGTCTCTCATCAGCCCCGCCCGCCACGCAGAGCAGACTTTTTCCTTCCTCTGATGGCTTTTACCACCTGCTTGGCAACCCACTGACTCCTTGGTATGAAGATTCCTCATTGGGTCTTGCCTGTTTGGGGGTTGGGGGTTGAGCCTTTTTGTTGTAGGTTTATAATAATATACTAGGTATTGTACCTCTTACCAATCATAGGTTATAGATTTTTTTGCAGATTAATCCTTTCCTTTAACTTTGCTTATAGTTTTTTTCAGCTCAGAAAATTTTGTTGTGTTTTGTTTATTCTTTACGTCACCAAGTCGGCTTTCTCCTCATTGTGTCCTGGCTCTGGTGACACACTTAGAAATTTTACACCCGTGAATTTGAGGGTTCTTTCTCACTTGCTCATTTATTTCCCATTTGCTTTTTTCGTTCCTTCCTGAATCTCTGGGTTTTTTTGGGGGGACCATTTTTCTTTTGCTAGAAGGAATCCCATTTCGATTTCATGCTAGAGGTAGACTCTCTGCTTTGATTTTCCTGAACACGATCTGATTCAGCCTTGTTGCTAGAGAATGTTTTTGTTAGGTATAGATTCTACCCTGGCCATTATTTTCTTTAAGCGTTTCATTTGAAAAGAATTCTGACAGTGTCATTGTAGAAATGGTCATTTGCTATAGCTGCTTTAGAAACTTTCTCTTTGCCCTTAGTTTTGAGAATTTGTGGGCCTAGATGTAGTTTTTCCTGTATTTATCTTGCTTGAGACTCATACAACTTTTTGAATCTTTGCGTTTACGTGTTTCATTGGTTTAGGCTTAATGTAAAATGGTACTCCTGCCCCACTGTCTGTCTTCTCTCCTAGGTGGACTGATCCCACAACATGCGTTATATATCTCCTTCCCATATTTTCCATTGCTTCTTCTCTCTGTGCTTTAGTTTGTGCATTTTCTTTTGACCTATTTGCCAATTTCCTTATCCATCTTCTATGTATAACCTCATCCTAAATCCACCTTGTAGGTCCTTAATTAGAGATACTGTATTTTCAAGTCTGGAGTTTACAATTGATTCTTTTTTGTGCATTTCAATTATCTGGCAAAATTCTCCCATCTTTTCAGCTATTTTTTTCTAGTTTTTCCTTTATTTTCTGGAAGATATTAATTCTTTCAAAGTTCTCAGCTGCTCACGCTAATGCCTGGACCATCCGTGGGTCTGTTTCTATTGACGGTTTTTTTCTCTTTGTTTTCCACCACGTGGTACTGTCTCTGGGAATGACTAGTACTTGTTTATAGAGCGTAGGCCTTGCATATATTTATAAAACTATAGGGACTCCAGGGAATGTTATTTTCCTTCAGGGAGGATTGCTCTCTCTTGTGCAAGGTCAGCAGAGTTGGGGCTTTTCATTTCATCTGGTCAGAGACTGGTCTGAGTCAAGGCTGGGTTGCAGTTTTCTGGGCATTTGTTCTCCTGTTATCCTCTGGCTCTCCCTTTCTTCTGAAATGCAGCCCTAAGATGCCCTCAGCTGAGAGCCTGGTGTGCCTACATGTCCCTCTCCCTGGTGCGTCCTGCACTCCAATTCTCATAAATAGATTTTTAGCCCTCTGTCCCTCCCAGTCTCAGAGTTTGCTAAACGTCTTGAAAGGACAGCAGCTGAATGTCTCATTCAGTTTCCCACCCCTCCCTTCCCACCCAGACTTTGGTCCTTCAGGTCTGCGGTTTTGACTGTTTGGAAGCCTTACTTGACGGCTAAAAACTCCACTGATTTCTCTGCACTCAGCAGGGATTGGCCCTCAGGGTCTTAGCCGTGTTACTGAGTCTGGAATGTGTAGACGATCTCGGGGAATAGACACCTCTAGGATGTCAGCTCACTTTTTGCTGCTGTCCCCTCTCAGAACTTGGCACTCTGGTCTCTGTCACATCCGTAGCTCCCTGTTGCTTTACAGAGATGTCTGTTGTGTTGTGTTTGTTTATTCTCTTCTGTTCTTCTTGGCAGGAGCGAACATCTGCCTCTAGTGACTTCACCATACCCGTCTGTGCTCAGTGGAGACTTATTCAGATTATTTCCTGAGTCCTTTTGACCTGACCTCATAGTCCTTGATAGCGTCCCTATTTTCTGGTGTGGCCAGATGTTCCATGCTCCGCTAGTAAACTTCTTGTCTCAGACATGACATCAGCCATTTTTCCAGGGATGCCTCATTCCTTTTATTGCAAATGGGTGTTAGGGGCCACGTTCTAAGTGCAAGGAGGGGCTTATTTTAAAGACGCTGCACATCATGAGTCTTCTGCTGTTGCCAATCCAAATTCAGGACAAGTTTTTTACCTAATCTCCTTGAACCTCCATCTGTGTCTCCTTTCTGCCATGCCCAAAACTGCAAGTTTTATAAGCAATGTCCTGGTTATCTTGTCCAGGTCTCTTGTCCTGGTTTCTTCCACCAGGCACACACAGAATTCTCCCGGTCATCACGCCAACACTTCCACCAACAAGGTCATGTTCAAATGGCTTCAGATTTTCATTTGCGGTTAGGTTTTGTCATCAGAGCAGCTCTCATTAGGGACGTGCAATCAAATTACAGTGTTTAAAAGTCACTTGGAGTAATTTTTCTCTATTTGTTTATGCCACCAGCTGTATACACATACAGGTTTATTTGTTTTTATTTTTGATTTTTAATGATTGCTTTTTAAATTTTTAATTTTTTAATAATTATATAAAATGTTTGCATCATTCTCATATTAAATCTATAAAATAAGGTAAATACAAAGAAGTCCAGCATTTCCCCCCCTCCTTTCTATTCTATCCTCTTTTTCCCCCTTAGGTAATAATTTTTTTAAACGTATTCTTCCATTGTTTACAGAGAGTGCTTTTAAAAATAATCATTATTAAGTACCTACCACTTATTGAGTGCTTATTAGGCAGTGCTGCTAATAATCTACAAGCACTGTCTCACTTTAATTGATGATACCTGTGAGGTAGAGTCTGTTATTCCCCCTGTTTACAGATGAGGAAACTGAGGCTCAGAGATGTTAATTAACATAGCCAAAGCCACACAGCACGTAAACTACACCCTGGAAATAGAAGCAGGGTCGTCTCCCTGCGTGACCACTGTACTGTGTTTCCATAGCTTTGGAAACTGTCAGTTACAGGCAATAGTTGGTTGCTTTTGATGAATGTTTTAAAATATCCACACGGACTTTGGCCCTTTTCCCCCGATTACTATTCAGCTGCCAGAGCCACCGGTGCTGTACCTGACGTGCATGATGAACTAGGAGTGGTTGGTGGCCTGGTGGTTCTAGGATGTAATTGTGTCAGTGGAATTGGTACCGTTGGCCTCTCTCCCTGGAGAGAGGACGTTGTGATGATTTATCAGGAGCACATCTGACTCGTGTCCTCAGGGCTGGTGCAGGATTCCCGTGAGGAACCCCCAGTGACCTTTCTGCCCAAAGCTCCCTCCCCGCCGCTGAGCAGCGTGCGGGCCGTGTGGCTGGAGATTCCTTTCTCCTGCCGACGTGGCCCTCGTCATGGACGGTGGGTGGGCGCCTGTGTTTCAGCACCTGCTTCTCTTTCCTGACTCTCACAGTGAAACAATTTAAAGTGCGGACTGGCTTGACAGCTTCCAGAGCTCACCAGGTGCGACCTTAACCCCCGGCTCCTCTGCAGCAGGCGGGGCTACTGCGCCCTCTGAGGCTGGAGTGGGGGCTGGCTCCCTCCCCCCCGCCCCGCTGCCCCGTGGCTCTTCCTAGTCGCTTTCCCGCTGTCACCCTGCTTTCCCATCTCCTGTTTACTAATAAAAATGAGGCAAAGCAACCCAAAGTAATGGCCTGGTGTACTGTCCCCCTCCACACACGTATACACACACCCCACACACAGACACAGACACACACACACACAAATACACACATACACACATATACACACACCCCACACATACCCACACACACATACACACATATTCACACTCACACCTCCCACACACACACACACACACATACACAGATGCACACACACACGAATACACACACACCTCCCACACATACACACACACATACCCCCCCCACACACATATACACACATCCCACACACACACATATTCACACTCACACCTCCCACACACGTACACACACACACCCCTGCACCAGACCTCAGGGACCACGGGGATTTAGAAATGAAGCCCTGCTCGTTGAGGGGGAGGTTTGGCACCCCTGCACCAGCTGCTGGGCCTGTTTCCCCCCGGACTCCGTCTGGTCCCGGCTCACCTCTCCCCAGGCTGCTGGCCCCGGGCGTGCACACCTGCGGGCTCGGAGGGGAGACAGCCACTCCTTCAAACCTCAGTGCAGACAGCAGGGAGATGCGGAACGGTGTGCGGGCTGCGGGGGGTGGGGGGGCGGGGCGGGGGACCCTTGCTGTGTGAATGACACACGTGTATAATTATATCCTTGTCCTCTGCCAGTGACTCAGGCTCCATTAGAATTCTGGAAACCACTTCTGCAGCTTGCTGTGCCGGGGGAGGGACAGGGCAGCGGGGTGTGTGTGTGTGTGTGTGTGTGTGTGTGTGTGTGTGTGTGTGTGTGTGTATGTGCAGCTGATATAGGATTTAGCATCTCTGGTCTCTGCCAGCCCTGCATTCAGGAAACACCAAGGATGTTTATGCCTCCGTCCACTCTGTGACCGTGTGACAGGTCAGCGGAGGGGACGTGGGCGGGGCTCTTCTATTCCAGCTCCCACCCCATCCCGTCTAGGTTGTTCCCATGTCCTCCGACCTTTCCCCAGAGCAGCGCCCGTGAGGATGACACGCGGCAGGAAAGGTTCCAGGAGGCTGGGGCATGTCAGCTGCGGTCTGCCCTCCGCCTGGGGAGCATTGGGCAGTGGAGGGGGGCCTTTGTCCTGCAGGATTCATGGGAAGGCGTCCAGCCCGCCTTACATGGCTTTGGGCAAACCACTGACACAGAGGGTATCATCACCATTAGTCCTTTAACCCTTTCCTGCAGGAAGTACATAGACCCCCCCCAGACACATCGGCTCTGGAGAGGAAGGGCAAGTGCCTGGTGGAGAGGAAGGGCAAGTGCCTGGTGGAGAGGAAGGGCAGGTACCTGGTGGAGAGGAAGGGCAGGTGCCTGGTGGAGAGGAAGGGCAGGTGCCTGGTGGAGAGGAAGGGCAGGTGCTGGTGGAGAGGAAGGGCAGGTGCTGGTGGAGAGGAAGGGCAGGTGCCTGCTGGAGAGCGTGCTGTGAGGCCCGGTGGACGCCACGCATCACTTAGGTGTCCACGGTCCAGGTGTGCGTTCTGAAATAAAAGGGGATACAAGAAACGTGATGAAGTTTAGTTTTTAAAAAGTTGTGACTTGCTCAAGCGTAATTAGTCAAATAGTCCAGAAGCCTTTGCAGCGTGCCCTTGGGTTTACAGCCTTCCTGTTTCCCGCGAGCTGGGCTCCTTCCTCGCAGCCCCCAACCCCCTCCGCCCCGGCAGGCAGGGTGGCAGCCCCGTGCCGGGGAGCCTTCCTGGGGCTCCTCTCCTTCCCGGACTCCGGGGCCACGCTCTGGGTGTCCTCGGGATCTGAGGACGGCTGGGGCCGGTGATGTCACAGAGGTGGGCTCAGCACCCCAGACCCTCTGCTCCAACCTGCTGGGTCCCGTGTCCCGTGGCAGCACCCCCGGTGGACCGGGGCCTCCCCAGAGGTGGGCTGCAGCTCTGCGGAACGAATGCCTCAGAGCTATTCTCGGATCATTGTCTCTCATTATGTGTCCACAGACGGCACCATGAATCACAACCGAAAGAATTAAAATGTGAGGCACCAGGATGTCGTTGCTAAGGGATTTGGGGGTGGGGTACAGTCTGTTAACATGTGCCAGCAGATTTGGGAACAGCAGACGTGCACATCTGAGATGAGATTCCCAGGGGCAGCACAAGTGTCTCCAAGGGACCAAGGTCTGCTTTTAAAAGAAGACATCCATATTTTGACCCATACTATCAAGACCAAGGACGGACTTGCCATGCAAGAAGCAGTACCCAGAAACCATCCAGAGGCAACTGTGAGCATAAGCCACTAGCGGGGAGCATCCGGCTGACCCCCGAAGCCCATCACTAAGATGAAGGAGGCGGAAGCTGGTGCACAGATCACAGTGGATAAAGGGCATTTCAAAGTAATAAACCATAACGGAAAAGAACATGAAAAAGAATATATATGTGTATAACGGAATCACTTTGCTGTACAGCAGAAATTAACACAACACTGTAAATCAACTAGACTTCAAAAACATTTTTTAAAAAAGTGAACGGCCCTCTGACCCCAAAGCTTCCTAGACGCTTTTAGCAACAGAATTTTCTTCCTTTTCGTAGACTTGTCATTTCACGTTTGCTTACAAGATAGTTCTTTGGAGAAGCCTTTCGGTGCCAGCTCGGAGTTTTCCGTCTCACTCTGGGTTTTCTTGGGCCCCAGATGTGCAGGTGGGGAGAACTTCCTCTAGCCCTGGCTTGGGGAGCTGGTCACTCCCCTGGAGACCGGCAGGCTGTGCCCAGAAGAGAGAGCCAAGGAGTCAGGGAGAATCAGTGTGAAGCGGAAGACGTCCTTGCTCCCTTGGCCCTGTGCAAGCCGGGGCACGTCTCTAGGTCCCCAAACAGAGGCCCGGAGCGGGCGGGCGGGCCGGCAGGGTTCCCGAAGTAAACCCTCCACCGCTAGGACTCCCTCTGTCGGCTGTACCGGTGTAAATATGTTGTCACGTGAAACTGTTTGTTTTTTTGGCCACCCTGTACGGGTTGCGGGATCTTAGTTCCCTGACCATGGATCGAACCCGGGCCCATGGCAGTGAAAGCGCGGAGTCCTAACCACTGGACCGCCAGGGGAGTCCCCAGTGTAACTGTGTTCAGTCACAAAGTGGATCAATTGAAAAGCAGTGAGCGCTCACGTGGCTGCTGTAACGGCAGCATCCTGACGCCAGCTGCTTTCCCTAATGAAGCACGGAGAGCCTCACCTGAGCGCTTAGATGAGCGTGTAGTTAAACCGAGCAGTGTTTACAGGGTGGAAATGAAAGGGCTGCTCTGATTGGGCCGCGGATGCAGGAGAGCTGGGCCAGCCAGAGCTTCAACCGGGGGCCCAAGTGTGTACAGTTCCTTTTCCCGGGAAAGGACCCGCTGGGGGCTGTGTTTCAGCGTGAGTTCTGGGGCGGGGTTTAAAACGCAGCAACCTCCAAGCACGGAATCATCTCTTTTATTTTATTTATTTATTTATTTATTTATTTATTTATCTATCTATCTATCTATCTATCTATGTATTTATTTATTTTGAATCATCTCTTTTAGACCCCAGACCCCAAGTGGGAACACTGGAGTCCTTGGCTTCTGTTTTTAGCGGTTTGAAATGAAAGCTCATTGAGGAAAACTGCCCCTTCTTCTTTTCTATCTTTTCCCCCGTTTTCTCCCTCCCCGCTCATCCCTCTGTGTTTTGCTTTCTTCCCAAACTTTACCTGCTGTTTACAAATAACTGAAATCACCACCCCCAGGTTTCTCCTAATAAAGTAAATGTCTTATGTTTCATTGCTGGTTTTTTTTTTTTTCTTATTCCTAAAGGTATTAAAAGGCAACTTTATGTTATTTAGTCGTGTTGAATTTAATTCACGTCCATCCCATATATTTAGCAGATAGAATCCTCTGGGTACAGTATATTGTTCCCTGAGTGGTCAAAGTTATAATAATAGGAGCTGTAATTTAGGGTGTATGAAGGAAAAGAAGGAAGAAAGCTCTCTTTATGTAATAAGTTTCTTCTGTAGCACTGGGGATTAATTATAAGTTGATGGCTTTTTTGTCTAAAGGCCGTGACCCAGCCTGTATTTATTTATAAACACACCAGGAGGAGTTGGAGCGAGGGGAAGAGGAGGACAAGGAGAGAGAGTGGTTTATTTCCTTTTCCATTTTTTTGCTGGAGAAGTGGGGGAGACAGTGGACTGAACCTGCAACTTGCCTTTAAAGATCTCTAATGAGACCACAGCAGCTGGGGAGCAGAGCTGAAAGACACAGGGCAGATTCCCCCAAAGAGCTTTGGGTTTTGATGGGAAAATGTTGGTTCACATCTCAGAAATCTTTCCCCCATGTGCCACGTCACAGTTATTTTAGTGAAATTGTTTATTTGGTTTCTAGTAGAAGGGGAGCAAGTAAAATTCCTCCTAAAGACCAAACTAGCTCCCTCTTTTTTTTTTTTTACAGCCTTGTATTACCACACAAGCACGATTTTAGCTTATATGGTTTAATTGGTTCAACTTGCTTCACATCACTGAATAAAGTAAAATATTCTTTGTGTGTGTAAGGTCAACTTGGAAGTATTAGCACAGCCTTCAGAAACTGATCCCTGCTACCGCCATACTCACTTTTGTTATTTTGGGGTGAGAAATGATGTTTCTGGGGAAAGAGCGGTGGCCGTTCTTTTCTCACACTCCTTGGCCCTGTGGAAGCTGCAGGTGCAGTCGTGTGTTAGCAGTGGCTTCAGTGAGGTTGAGATTTTCAGTTCTTGGTCTGAGTCTTGGAATCATCATGTTTTCAAACTTTGGGGAAAATGGAAAATTCATTTTATTTTATTTTAATTCTATTTATATATATATTTTTTACTGAAGTAGAGTTGATTTACAATGTTGTGCCATTCTCTGCTGTACAGCAAAGTGACTCAGTTATACACATAGAGACATTCTTTTTTCATATGCTTCTCCATCATGGTTTATCACAGGGTATGGAATATGGTTCCCTGTGCTCTACAGTAGGACCTTGTTGTTTATCCATCCTACATATAATAATTCACATCTGCTAATCCCACACTCCCAGTCCTTCCCTCCCCCACCCCCTCCCCCCTCCCCCTTGGCAACCACAGGTCTGTTCTCTAAGTCTGCAAGTCTGTTTCTACTTTGTAGATAGGTTCATTTGTGCCACATTTACTCCTCAGCCATAAAAAAGAACGAAATAATGCCATTTGCAGCAACATGGATACAACTAGAGATTATCTTACTAAGAGTGAAGTAAGTCAGAAAGAGAAGGACAAATGCCATATGAGTTCATTTTATTTTAAAGGTAACAGTGATGAAGTTTAAAAAAAAGGGGGGAGGGGGAGATAAATGTATCTTAAAAATATAACTTAAAAATGCCAAAATAGCCAAAATGAAAAAGATGGGCAACACCAAATGTGGGTGAGAATGTGGGGTAACTAGAGCTCTCAGGTGTTGCTGGTGGGGATACAGAACAGCAGCCCCATCTTGGAAGGAAGGCAGTTTCTTGTAAAGTTAGAGCTGCACCACCCCGTCACCAGCCATCGCGCCCCTAGGGAGGTTATGAACAAGAGAACCAAAGCTACGATACCCAGCAGGATGAGTGATGCTCGTAAACGGGGTGCTAAGCACAGGAAACCAGGCACAAAGAGTATGTAACCTATGATTTCCTGCGTGTGGCATTCAACACACGGACATAAGCCATGTGAGGTCACCTGTTGTCTCAGTTGGCGAGGGACAGGGAGAAAATTGACTAGAAGGGGGTGATGGAAATGCTCTATTTCTTTTCTTAATTTAACTTTTTAATTTTATATTGGACTATAGTTGATTTACAATGTTGTGTTCGTTTCAGGTGTATAGCAAAGTGATGCAGTTATACATATACATGTATCTGTTCTTTTTCAGATTCTTTACCCATATAGGCTATTACAGAATATTGAGTAGAATTCCCTGTGCTATACAGTAGGTCCTTGTTGGTTATCTGTTTTATATATAGTAGTGTGTATCTGTTAATCCCAAACTCCTAATTTATCCTCCCCACCTTTCCCATTTGGTAGCCATAAGTTTGTTTTCCAAGTCTGTGAGTCTGTTTCTGTTTTGTAAATAAGTTCATTCGTATCATTGTTTTTAGATTCCGCATATAGGTAATATCATACGATATTTGGCTTTCTCTGTCTGACTTAACTTCACTCAATATGGTCGTCTCCAGGTCCATCCAGAAATGCTCTATTTCTTGACGGGAGTGATGGTTACGTGGGTTACATACGTTCATCAAATTGTACACGTACCTTCTTTGCATTTCGATGTAGGTACTTTGACCTAAATGAAAACAATTTAAAAATTGCGGGGATAGAGGCCCTTGGAGAGCTCTGCGTGTGGAGTGGTTATGACAGGATGTTTGGAAATGAAGGCTGATCTTCCATTTGTGACAATACGTGTAAGAGAATGTCTTTCATCTCTGCAGATACTGCGATAATTTAGAAGGAAAAGCGTCACGATGCGTTAGCCAAAAACTGATTGTGCACACAGGTGCGTGTATACATGCCACACCAAGCAACATGGAAACCATTGTGTAACCTAGCTGTATTATATGGTGTATTGATTTTCATTGCTGTATTCCTTCAACTTCTTAGGTGTGTTTGAAATTTTTCCCAACGAAACCTTGAGGGTGGAGGGGATAAAGGCTCTGTGTAAAGATAAGACAGAGGGAGCAATTTCTGCTCCTGCGTTTCCATCGTGACAGTAGCCCCAGCCCCACCGCATGCACCCTAGAAACCAACCACGTTGAGGGGATTCTCAAGCCATCGTGTGCCCCCATCATGTCTGATCTGGGTCTTTGCCGGGGGAACGTACGTGTCTGGGAGGAAGGTAAAGAGATTCTCCGTACTCTTGTGCTAAGCAAGCAAGGTCTTATTGGCTGAATTGTGTCCCCAAATCCCTATGTTGGAGTCCTAACCCCCAGGACCTCAGAATGAGGCTATGTTTGCAGAGGGGTCTTTAAAGAGGTGATTAAGGTGAAATGAGGTCACAAGGGTGGGGCCCTAATCCCATAGGACTGGTGTCCTTATAAGAAGAAGAGACCAGGACACAGACACACACAGAGGGACGACCCCATGAGGACACAGGGAGGAGACGGCTGTCTACACACCGAGGCAAGAGGCCTCAGGAGGAACCAGCCCTGCCCATACCTGGATCTCAAATTCCAGCCTCCAGGACTGGAGACAGTGAATGTCTGTGGTTTGAGCCTCCCAGGCTGTGGGACTGACTAGGGTGGCCTAAGCTGATTCACTAACGGGTGTCTGGTGGCCTCAACTGTTACTGCTTTCTTTGGTTGCTAACCTGCAGAAAATGGTGCTGAATTTCTGCTTCTGAATCAGATCTCATTATTAATCTCTCCCGGAACTCTTTTCAGGCAAGGGGTCCTTGCCTAAGCCCAGGTGCAGGAGAATTTTCTGGGGTGAGAGCCATGCGAGGCCATGTACGTAGGACGGAATTATAGCCCCAGGCTTTGTGATCAGATGACAAGGTCTACCTGTATGAAAGGTACACACCTAACTTCCTGGAGCTCTTAAAGCCTGTTCCCTCATCTGGGAAACGAGTCACAGTGGCTCTCCTTCCCAGGCGTGAGGATTAAATCAGATAACTGCATTTAGGTGCTCGGGTGAGCATGCGTGTTGAGTCAGCGTGAGCCGTCTTCGTTGCTATTAATTTGACCACTGTAGTCATCTTTATTACAGCATGGTAGAAGCCAACCTAGGAACGTCTGTAATCCCCGAAATCTCAGATCCTCACCACACAGTGGTTTCATTCATTCTGCCCTGTGAGTCAGGGGGACTGAGGGGGCAAGTAGAAAAGTCCTACGTCCCCCGTGGGTTCCTGCCTCTCCAACCTGTTGGTCCCAACGGGAGCTGCCCTCATGAAGGCAGTTTTTTTTTTTTTTGCAAACGACGAAGAACTGTTTGCTTTTTATCAAGATTCCTGGGAGCAAACGGTGTCCTTCAAAGCCATTGCTATTTCAAAGGAGAAATTTGCATTTTATTGGCAAATCCATCTGGGAGAGGGACTATACTTTGGGTCCATGGGAAGGAATCATTTCTCATTCTTTCATGCACGTGGTAGACTTTTATGCCTCTCTTATGGCTGCTTTTCCCTTGACTGTCATGAATATTTTATACCACTGAGGACTGGATAATACCGTGCAAAGGGTCTCTTCTGCAGCAGAGGGGTTGGGGGTCGCGTTCCCCTTCCCGGGGCCTGGGAGGTTTCTCCCTGGTTGGTGTTGCCACAGCTGGAAGTAGACCAGCTAGATCGAGTCTGACCTCACGTGTTGATCGGGTCAGAAACTTCCGAACATTGAAGAGAGGTTTTCTCCATAAATATGAATTCTCAGCACCCACCGCGGGTTCAGCATCTCCGTGTGAGCAGGGAGGAATTCTGGTGCTGAGCCCCAGCCTCCCTGGGAGGCAAATGACAGAGGCCAGTGTCCTGCTCTGAAACAGCTTTAACCTGACAGCACCATGTGCAGCACTTAGGAGTGTAGGCTCTGGAGTCTGGAGACAAATTCTGAATGGCTGTGTGAACTTTGAGGCTTCCGCCTGGTTTCAGGTGCAAAGGGACAGACGAGCGCCCCCCCCCCCCCACCGCCATGGGGACTGGTGAGTGTGCCCAGGCTGTGGTCACCAGGCAGTGTGGAGTGGAATTGTAGGAGATTGAGAAGCGTGGCCACGGTGACTTGCAGCCCCTCCCCAAAGAGGTGGAGTGTATTTCCCCTCGTGCCTTGACTCCGGTCATGTGCTTTGACCGGTAGAATATTCCAGAAGTGGTGCTGCAGAGTGGGGTTCCAGAGCCTACCCTCTGGAGGCTTTGCAGCTTTAGATTTTGCCCAGGTGGAACGCTGTTCTGAGGCCACCGTGTAAGGGAGTCGGGTCTGCTGAGGCCAGGAGGCCTGGTGGAGGCAAACACGTGAGCCTCGGTCAATGCCAAGACACGCAGTGAGGTCATCGGACCCACCAGCCCAGCTGGACCCCCACTTAAGGCATGGGGAGCCCACGTCAGTGGTCCTCGGAGCCGTGCCCCGCTTTGCTTCGTGGAGGCTTCTTAGGCAGTGAGATATTTCACTGATGCGCTAGCAGATTATGTTCTCTTTTATTCCCGGTCTATTAAATTTTATCATGAATCAGTATTAAGTTTCATCAAATGCTTTCTGGTAAAGTACTTACGAAAATTGATAACAGTTGCTGCAACCATCAAGCTGATCCTACTGATTTTCCCTTTTTTCTGTTAATGTGATGAATTATACTGATTGCTGTTTTATTCCTGTAATAAGTCTACGTAATGGTGATGTCTTCTCCTTCATACACAAACCTCTGCATTTGATTTGCTCCTATTTGTCTGGGATTCCTGCATCTGTGGGAGAGGTGACTCTTGCCCTTGCGGAGCCCTGGTACTGAGACCATGTTGGCCTCGTCCATGGAGTTGGGGAAGTTCTCCCTCTTTATTCTCTGGAGGAATTTGGGTGAGATGGGTGTTAGTTCCTCCTTATGTGTTTGGGAAACCTCATCTAAGAAGCCACCTGGGCCTGGAGCTTTCTTTGTGGAACTTCAGGCTCTGTTGTGAGCCATTGATCAGTATGAACAATTTTAATCCTCCAAGCATCATAGAAGGGTTAGACTTGGAATTATCCCCAGTTACAGAGGAGGTGAGGTAGCTTGTCTGTGGTGTCCGTGCTAGAGGGATCCGCGCCGGGGAGTCTGTGGCCGTGACCACAGCACCACACTGCCCAAGTGAAGTCTGACCACCGCCCAGGGTGTCCCCTTCACTCCTGGGCCAGGGGACAAGGAGGCCATTTCACCCCCAGCCTTGGGGTTCCAACAAAGGAGAGGCCTCTCCTGGACGGGTGTCCCAGGAATGCTCAGCGTCCCCCTTTAACCTGGGGAGGCAGGTGGGTCACCCAGCATGGCACTGCCCATACGGCAGCCTCGCAGCCCTGGCTGCTTCGTCTGGCTCAGTGCCGGAAGCCCCTGGAGCCGGAACTTGCGGTGGTACGGATGCCGATTGCCCCCACTGCCGAGTGGGGCTCTCTCCAGGCAGCCCCGCTGAGGTTGGTGTGGAGTCCCTGGGCCTCCAGGTAGCACGTCAGTTTGCAAAGGCTCCGGGCTCCACAGGGGATCTGTCTGGAACCTGTAGAATTGCCCACGGCCTCCCTGGTCCGGAGCCCAGCCTAGAGGCGGCGGAGACTCCCTTGCCGTTTGTCTGATGGAGTCCGTGACCTCTGACCCCCCTGAGCCTGGGGCCCGGTCCCCTCCCTGCATGCCTGAAGGATGCTCAGGGGTGAGATACCTTCCCAGGCTCCCGGGTCTTCGGGTGTCAGTCACTTCCTGATTCACCACTGGAGTCTCAAGTAGGGGACATGGTGTCATCTGGAAGGAAAACCAAAGAAGGGGACGGGCCGAGCCTGGGTTTCCGTCGTTGCCTTTGTGTGGAGCTGTTTTCCAGTTTTGGCGAGGACGTGTCAGGAGCTCAGAGCCGCCTATGAATAGCTCTGTGTTGGGAGGCACATTTGGCTTTGGGGAGAGGAGGATGCTTCCTTCGGGGCAGGAGAGTGGGTTTCCTCCGCATTCTGGCTGCAGATCCCAGGAGATGACGGCTTCGCCAGTGACGAGAACAGAGGCAGCTTCTCCCTCACCCAGATTCCAACTCCAGCGCCAGCCCAGAGGGGTGCAGCGGGGCCCACCGTGGGCACCACTGCAGGGCCGCAGCATCTCCAGGGCATTGACCGCCCACCACCAGAGCCAGGAGACCGAGCGGAATGTCCAAATGGGGCAGCCCAGCTCCCTGGCAGATTTACTGACCCTCAGGTACCAGGGTCCGTGTGCACCGCCCCTCCTCCAGCCCTCGCAGGAAGGCATCTACTTGGAGCTCAGCACTGGACCAGGTGACAGGTGGAAAAGGATGCAAGTCCACTTGATACCTGGGCTCAGACAGGGTCATTTCCTCACGTGCAATGCAAACTTGCGCAAACCAAGGAGAGCTTTAAAAGAGACCAGATTAAGTGCTACGTGGCATAGGGCATGGCAAATGGCGATGCTCAGATTATGGTGGCTGGGTGGGTGGGTATGTTGGTGGGTGTTTGGGTGTGTGGATGGGTGGATGGGTAGCTGGGTGAGTGGATGAGTAGATGATTGGGTGGGTGGGCGATTGGATGGGTGGAGGGATGGTTGTATGGGCGGGTGCCTGGGTGGGTGAGTGAGTAGGTGATTGGGTGGGAGGGTGAATGTGTGGTTGGATAGGTGTGTGGGTGGATGTAAGGATGGCAGGATGAGTGGATAATTGGATGGATGGTGGAGTGGATGGGTGGACGGATGAGTAGGTGACGGGAGTGTGGTTGACCAGGTGGGTGGGTGGATGGATGGATGGATGAGTGGGTAGATGGATGGATGGATGGGTGACTTGAGCCCACAGAGGATGTTCTGCACCTGGTGCTGGAGTCTTCCAGGAAACTCTGTGGAGGGGGCTGCCTGATACAGGAGGGGTAGAAATAGATGAGCAGAAAGTCTGAGCAAGGACCAAGCAGACCGCCTTGCACTCTCCTCCCCTACCTGCCTGTCGAGTTAATTTTCCTCCATCAAATCTTCCCCTGGGTCTGTCCTTGCTCCTGGTGCTGTACGGAACCCCCTCAGCCGTGTGAGCCTGACTGCCCATTCTGTTCCTTACATTTCCCCATGGTGGTCCTTAAGCCCCACGGGGGGCGCAGCATGTTAGGAGACAGTGTGGGATTCCAGCCATCTGGTTGTGGGACAGCCTTGAGGGTAGGACTGGGGTTTCACCCGGGCCCCCAGTGTCTGACACAAAGCCTGGCACATAGTGGGTGTGCAGGGTCAGCTTCCTTTGTTGACCTGGGGAGGGACGACAGGCAGGTGCCCAGTGCAGTTCGGGGGTGGCACCTCACACCACCTGTGGGACCCTGAGCAGAGAGCTGCACCACGCACAGCCCTGACCTGCCCAGGCCCCCGTGTGCATGCAGCGTGGCCCGTTGGCCCGAGACCTGGACCATTTTCAGGCACCCAGGATGGCTGCACCCTGAACCTTTCCTCCGCTTACTCACTGAGTGTGTCCCTGAGTCTGCAGGGAACAGTCACCTTGGCCCAGTGTCTGCCCACAGGAAATCCACAAGCATCGCTGCTGGGGGGGATGCAGAGACTGGGTGGATGGGAGAATCTGCCTCTTTCAGATATAGATTAGAGGGTTGAAATAAACGCCAGAAGTGAGGGGCTCACTGGGAATTTGGGGCACTTCCTCTGTGCCGGGCCCCCTCTACTTGCACAGAGGCTTGACATGGGAATGAGGATGGGGCAGAGCTCGGGGTTCTGGAAGGACATCATCCCTGTGCATTTCCTCCAGGCTCTGTTGGAGCACTGGGGTGTGGGCAGGCGGCCGCTGGGGCACATGTGGGGTGAAGAGAAATGCCCAGGACCTGAGGTGTCGAGATGCTGGTCACAAAGGAGCCTGGAGCCCGGGCCCAGCCTCTCGTGAACAAGGCAGCCCCATCTGCTGTCTTCCCCGGGATGCTGGGTCCTGCTCTGCTGTGGTACCTCCTGTGGTGCCAGGTGGGGTCCCCAAACCTCATCTTTCTACGAGCGTAATTCCTTGTGAGCTGTGTTGTCATATATGGATTTTTTTTAATATAAATTTATTTATTTATATTTGGCTGTGTTGGGTCTTTGTTTCTGTGCGAGGGCTTTCTCTAGTTGCAGCGAGCGCGGCCTCTAACTATCGCGGCTTCTCTTGTTGCGGAGCACAGGCTCCAGGCGCGCAGGCTCCAGACGCGCAGTCTCAGTAGTCGTGGCTCACGGGCCCAGTTGCTCCGCAGCATGTGGGATCTTCCCAGACCAGGGTTCGAACCCGTGTCCCCTGCATTGGCAGGCAGATTCTCAACCACTGCGCCACCAGGGAAGCCCCGTCATATATGGATTTTGAAAACATCCTTCAAGGACCAAATTTTGTAAAAAAAAAAAAAAAAAAAAAGGGTTGAAATCCAGTGAATTTGAGGTGTCAATTTCCGAGTTACAGAAACAGATCGAAAGCCCTGCCCTTGCCCTTGGCCATTCAAGTCCAGGAGGAGGAGGGAGCAAGCTTGTGGAGCGGGTTTTGCTGCGGGGTGGGTTGCCCTGCCAGGTGGAGAGGCGTCTGGGGCACCTTTCCCTGCCCACCGCGTGCTGCTGTTGGGGAGAAGATGTGGGTTGCCCTTGCCAACCTTCCTGCATCCTCAAGACTCCCCACGGCCTGGTCACCAAGGCAGAGCCCCTGGGGGCATCGGGCAGCGGGTTCGATCTGACCTCGTTCTCCACACTCCTTTGGCCTCTTGGAAGGGACCTCATCAGCCTCGGCAAAGGGTCATGACTTCATGGCGCATCCCCGCATCCTTTGAAACTGTAACCGTCGATGCTGCCCGGACCATTGTAACACCTGAAATGCATCGTGTCAGTAACAAGGCAACATCTGAGGCTTTATAAAATGAGCCACGTTCAGGTGCTGACTCTGTCTCGGGACAAGAATTATGGGGACCCCCAGGCGTGAAAGCCTCGCCCTGAGGCGGCTGTGTTAGGCGGGGAAGCGCAGCCCCACTTCTGCGGAGAGGAGGGGACAAGAGGGGCTCCGCGCGTCTTCCCTGGAGGCCTCGGCAAGTGCCCGGTGTGGACCACAGAACTGGCCACCTGCCATCTGGGTCCTCCCCCACCCACTGCCCGGCCCCTGGAGACCCCTGGCGAGTTGCTCTTCCTGTGGCTGCCCTCACATCCTATGGTTTCTCCCCACCGCCTCCCCGTTCCGCGGGTTTCTCTTTCCCTCTTCTCTGCAGAAGCCCCGGCTCCCTTAGCCTTTCCCTTCTGAATCCTTCACAGGACCCGCCAGTCTGTCCCCCCGCCAGCCTCTGCCCTTCCCCCCCTCCACCGCATCCATCCTGCCTGCAGTGCGGACCGATGGGGCTCGTTTACTGCTCCGACCAGGAGTGCCTCCTCCTGGTACCCCCGCCAGCACCCTCCCTGCGTCCACCCCTGAAGCCTGGCGATGGGTGAAGAAAGGAGGGGACAGGTGGAGCCTCTGAGTCCAAAAGGGAGTCCTTGCTGTCCTGGGTTTCCAGACATTTCCCCTCGAGTTGGACACCTGCCTTTCCTTATGGCCATGCCCAAACGCCTGGCTTTGGCACGTGTTGCTGAGATGGTGTTGAGAGCAAGACGCGAGAAGGAAAGTTGAGTTAAGGGAGGGGGTGTGGAGCTGGGGGAGGAGGACAGGTGAGCCGGGAAGGGCTCAGTTCTCACTTTCAGGTCCTGAAGAACCTGTAAATGGCAGCGTCCATCCTTATAGAAAGTGCATTTGCCTGCACTTTTCACAACAGAGAATTCTGTGGTCACTCAACCGACTCAGCATGCTGAACGTGCCTTGTCGTAAGCCCTCGAGAACAATCTGTCATATTTTTCCTTGTGCTGCTGTTTTTCTAGTAAGGCGTCTGAACTGCGATTCTGTTACAAGTTAACTTTTTTAAAAATGCCATGTCGTGAAAATCAAAATTATTTATAGACATCATTCTGTGCCTTGAAAATTAGATCAAGATTCTGGCCCTGCATGTCTTGAGTTATTAATAATATCTTGGCTTCAGCACTGACTACTGTGTGATGTCAGGCAAGTTACTTAACCTCTCTGTGCCTCAGTTTCATCACATGTCAAGTAGAGATAACGATGCCCACTTCATAGGGTTGTTAGGATCAAAGAGGCTCTATCCATGTCAAGCCCTTAGAACAAACAGTGTGTCTACCTAAGTGCTTGGTATAACTTGATTTTATTATTATTATTGATATTGTATGCCTGGAACCAAAGAAAACAGACCCCAACCTTCTGCCTTCTTTACGCATCAGACCAGCAGCCAGACGCTTGCTGGTTGGAACTGAGACGCCTCCATCAAACCCAGCCCGCTCTCCATCCTCCCATCATACGCTTAGTGGGATGCCCAAGCATGGGGCGGGCAGCAGAACAGGCAGGCGGCTGCTTCCTGCAAGAAAGGACTTTCCTGGCCTTGAAAACATCAAGGGAGAAACAGTCAGCCAATTACCGCAAATACAAGCTTGCATTGTTCTCACTTGCATCGTGGACTCGGTTCTTTTGGCCAGAAGAGCGCATGTGGCTTCCATGCTGCGGTAACTCAGTTTGCAGCCCTTAAAGCTTTTCTTTGGAAGCATAAGCTCGGAATTGCTGGTTGCGGGTCCCTTTTTAGGTTATTTTCAGCAGCTCTCCTGGGTGTGCATTGCAGTGCAGCTGTGCGGTGTGCACTTGGATGTTTCTGATGGTGTGTTTATCGTGGGGGCTTAGGGGACCTTTATAATGAGCTGTCTGCTGCTTACAGACAAACAGTCAGTAATAATCATGTGAACAACAATAGTGACAGCAGACTTTTTTAGGACTTACCGTGTGCCAGGCTTTGCTCTAAACCTTTACATACGTAAAGGTATTCTCATCGAATCCCCACACCAAACCCATTTAAAATATATATATGTTTGTTTATTAATTTGGCTGCACCGGGTCTTAGTTGCGGATCTTTGTTGCCACGTGCGGGATCTTCGTTGTGGCATATGGGATCTTTAGTTGTGGCATGCAAACTATTAGCTTCGGCATGCGTGTGGGATCTAGTTCCCTGACCGGGGATCGAACGTGGGCCCCCTGCCTTGGGAGCCACTGGACCACCAGGGAAGTCCCTCAAACCCATGTTAAAGCTGAGAAAACCGAGGCCCGTGGATTAAGCGTCATGCCTGATGTCACCTAGTACAGGTGTGGGATTTGCAGCCAGGCAGCCTGAGGCCAGAGCCCCTCTCCTCTACGGCACCTGTCTGTCTTGCCAGCTTCACGTCAGGCTTCGGCTGGGGCCAGCCTGTAGGAATAGGTGAGCCGTGGGGAGCGGCGTCTCCCTTAGAGAGGAGGGCATCTCGGTGTCTGTCTCTCTGATTGAAGGTGCCTGCCTGCTTACCTTCACTTCCCGCAGAAGCAACAGCTCGGGAGTCTGGACAAGATTACGTGGAGGCGAGTAGCCGCAGAGAGGTCCATATGCCCGGGACCATCCTGCTAACTAGATAGGTTCTCCCTGCTCAGCTGTGCGCTGTCCCAGACCCCTCCTCCCTTATCCTCCTTAGGGCTGGGTCATCCCCGCCCACCCGCCCAGCCCCCACCCCTGCCTGTGGAGGGATGGCTGTTCCAAAGCCCCAGTGTCTCTCCTAACACCTGCCTGACTGTTCAGGGTGGGTCCGTGTTCTCGTATTTGACCTTCTCACCTTCTGGTCCACACAGGTGGACTTTTACCTTTTTTTTTAGTTGCGGTAAAATACGTATAACACAAATTTTACTGCCTTAACCATTTTTAACGGTACGGTTCAGTGGCATTAAGTACATTGCAACCATCACCACCGTCCCTCTCCAGAACTCTTTACATCTGGCAAAACTGAAACTCTGTCCCCATTAAACAACACCCCCCCAGCCCCGGACCCCTACCGTCTACTTTCTGTCTCCATGAATCTGACTCCCCCAGGGACCTCATGTGAGTGAAATCACACGGGATTTGTCCTTTTGCATCTGGCTTATTTCACTTAGTATAATGTCTGCAGGGCTCATCCATGTTGTAGCCTGTGTCATAATTTCATTTCTTTTTAAGGCTGAATAATATTCTATTCTATGTATATACCACATTTTATGTATCCGTTCATCCATCAGTGGACACTTGGGTTGCTTCTACCTTCTGATTATTGTGACTAATGCTGCTATGAACACGGGTGTGCAAATATTTGTTTGAGTCCCCTCTGTCTTAATGTGCTCAGGCTGCTATGACAAAATACCATGCGCTGGGTGGTTTAAACAACAGGAATTTATTTATTTCTCACAGCTCTGGAGGCTGGAAGTCCGAGATCAGGGTGCCAGCGTGGTCAGGTTCTGGTGAGAGCTGTCTTCCTGGCTGGCAGACGGCCACCTTTGTGCTTTGTTCTCACGTGGCAGAGAGAGCAAGCTCTCTGGTGTGTCTTCTTATAAGGGCGCTAACCCATCATGGGGGCCCCACCCTCATAACCTTATCTAATCTCATCCCCTCCTGAAGGCCCTACCTCCTAATACTGTCACTTGGGGAGTTAGGGCCTCAAAATATGAATTTGAGGGGACACAAACATCCAGTCTGTAGCATTCCACACCCTGGCCCCCAAATTCATGTCCTTCTCACATGTAAAATACATTCTTCCACCTCAACAGCCCCCAGAATCTTCATTTGTTTCAGCACCACCCCCAAACTCTCAAGTCCAAGTCTCATGTAAATATCGTATAAGTCAGGTGTGGGTGAAACTTCAGGTACGAGTCATCCTGAGGCCAATTCCTCTCCAGCTGTGAACCTGTGAAACCAGACAAGTTATGTGCTTCCAAAACATGACATTGGGTCAAACATAGGTTAGACATTCCCGTTCCAAAAGGGAAAAGTCAGGAAGTAGGAAGGAGCAACAGGTCCCAAGCAAGTCCCAAACCTACTGGGGTGAATTGATCAGACCTTAAGACATAGAACTCTCCTCTTTGGTTCAGCATTCTGTCCCCTAGGCCCGTCGGGGCGGCAGTGTCACCCACACAGTGTGGCAGGGTGGTCCTACCCCCAAGGCTTCTGGCAAAGGCTCTCTGACCTGTTGAAACCAAGGCAGTGGCCCTGATGTTCTCTGACTCACTTTTGGGGTCATTTTCCCCTCTTTTTGAAGAATAGCACATGTTCACAGTTGAGTGGCTCTATCGTGCCGTCTTGTCAAACCCCAGAAGTCCGACAGCCTCCCCTCACTTCACCCGACTCTACCCTCTTCCGTGTAAACTGGCAGTACCTATGCACGTATAGTTCTGCAACCTCGTTATCACGTGATGGTCCAGCCACACCCTCAGCGTTCTCTTCAGAACCTGCTTTGTCATTTCCTGCACCACGGACAGGCTGAGGATTTTCCAAATCTTCAAATTCCAGTTCCTTCTTACTAAACAATTCCTCCTTCAATTCATCTGTCTTTTTGCATTTTACCATCAGCAGCCCTCCAGCACTTTGGTTGGGAATCTCCTCAGCTAAACGTCCATGTTCATGGCTCACAAGGTGTGCCCCCCACAAAACCCCAGGACACAAGTCGGCCAAGCTCTTGGCCACTCGATAACAAGGATCACCTTTCCTCCAGTTTCTAGTAACAAGTTCCTCATTTCCATCTGAGATCTGATCAGAATAACCTTTAACATCTATATTCCTACCATGCACCTCAAAACTCTCCCAGGATCAACCCACTTCGAAAGCTGCTTCCACATCTTTAGTTATTTGTTACAGCAGCGCCCCACTTGCACAATACACACACACACACACACACACACACACACACACACACACACACACACACACACACACACACACAAAGAGATTTATTACAGAGGCTGAGAAGCCCAAGATCTGAGGTCATGGCGAGCTGGAGGCCCAGGAGAGCCGATGGTGTAAGTTTCAATCCAAAAGCCAGCAGGCTCAAGACCCAAGAAAAGCTGACGCTTTTCAGAGTCTGAAGGCTGGAAAAGAGAGATGTCCCAGCTCACAATCAGGCAGCAGGAGTTCCCTCTTACTCAGCCTTTTTGTTCTAGTCAGGTCGTCAACTGATTAGATGAGGCCCACCCACACTATGGAGGGCAATCTGCTTTACTCAGTCTACTGAGTCAGATGTTAATCTCATCCAGAAACACCCTCCCCAAAACACCCAGAATAATTTTTGGCCAAATGTCTAGGCCCCCTGTGGCCCAGTCAAGATGACACATAAAAGCAACCATTATACAATAACTGCTTTCAGATCCTTTGGGTGCATCCCCAGAAGTGGAACGGCTGGATCATGTAGTAGTTCTATGTGGAATTAAAAAAAAAATTTATTTATTTACTTACTTACTCATTTGGCTGCGCCGGGTCTTAGCCGCAGCACACAGGATCTTCGCTGTGGCATGCGGGATCTTTTAGTTGCGGCATGTGGGTGGGATCTAGTTCCCTGACCAGGGAGCGAACCCAGGGCCCCTGCATTGGGAGTGTGGAGTCTTAGCCACTGGACCACCAGGGAAATCCCATATGTGGAATTTTTTTGAGGAACCCGAATGCTGTTTTCCACAGCAGCTGTACCATTTTGCATCCCCACCAGCAATACACAGGCCTTCCAGTTTCTCCACATCCTTGCCAACACTTGTTGTTTTCTGTCTTTTGATAGTAGCCATCCCAACGGGTGGGAGCGAGCTTTACCTTTGAGGGTTTGGCTGGAAGACAACAAATGATTCTTTTCTTTTTTTTTGGCCACGCCACGTGGCTTGCGGGATCCTAGTTCCTGACCAGGGATTGAAACCCGGGCCCCCCGCAGTGGAAGCGTGGCGTCCTACCCACTGGACCACCAGGGAATTCTGACCAGGAATGATTCTGACCATTTGTCACCTAAATGACATTGGGTCACGTGTTACGTGTGACCCTGCAGAGCCACCCTTTTACGTTCACATCATAAATGCCAGCACACTAGGTCACTGGCTTCTCAGGGCCTGTGAGGACCTCCTGCCCGGGTTCCTCACCTCTGTCCCTGTTGTGTTTCAAGGATCCGTGGTCTGAAGCCTGGGTCCCCGATAGGTGGTCAGCGTGCAGGAGGCTGGTGAAGCGCCTTTCACCAGATGGTTCTAACCCTGCCCCTGAAATGGCCTTTGCTTTCCATCCCCACGGCCCCCGGCTGGTGTGGAAAGAGGCTGCCATGGCTCCCCTGACATTAGCAGGCCGGGGAGGGGGCTGGATTTGGCTACGGGCTGCTCCTGTCGGTGGCATCCTTGGAGGACACCTAGCATTGGGTGGGGCCCAAGAGTTGAAATCAATGTCACTTCCAAGGACGGGAGCCTGGGGTCCCTGGGTTTCCGTAGCGCCGCAGGCCCCGGCCCCCATGTGAAGCTGTATCCATCAGGGTTCTCCAGGGAAACAGAGCTAGCAGGATGGAGATATATATATGTATATATATACTTAAGAGGTTGCTTGTAAGGAGTTGGCTCCCAGGACTGTGGGAGCCGGCAGGTCTGCAATCGGAAGGGCAGGCTGGGAACTCAGGCAGGAGCTGGTGCTACAAATTGAGGCAGAATTTCTCCTCCAGGAAATCTCAGTTTTTGCTCTGAAGGCCTCCAGAGGACTGGGGAAGGCCCACCCACATCATCACTGAAAGTTGACTGACGGTCCATGTGTGTGTCTGCAGGCTGGCATCTGAACGCCCGGCTCGTTTGAGGGTGGAGACGGCCGCCCCCGGGCCCACCAGGTCTCCCCGTCTGGGGCACGGAGAGCCCTGCCCATGGGGGCTCTGGTTCAGGTCTCCCCAGGAGCCCCAGGCTACTCCAGGGGACTTTGGCTTCGCCTGTCTGGCTGCCACAGTGCATCAGGGACCACGTGGCCTCTTTACTTTAGTCAGTGCATCTGTAGGGCTCAAGTTGGACCGTTTCCTGTAGGTGCTGGTTTCGTTGCTGTGCACAGGTGCATGGGTGGAGTTTTTTTCTGCTTGAGTGAAAACCAGTGAACAGCTTTGAATGCTTTTTCGAGATTTCCCCCTCCCTCCAGTTATGGGGACCAGTCAGAGGAATAGATTCCCCCCCCAGGGGAGGGTGTAGGGACCAGTTGGGCTTGGTGGGAATGCAGGACGTGGTCCATGGGAGTTTCCAGGCTCAGCCCCTTGAACTGCCCCCGCTGTGGCCTCCTGGGCCGAGGACTGTCTCACGTAGATTCTCACAGAATGACGGCCTCGCTGTCGAAGAATGCCCAGGGGCCTAGAGAGGGGCAAAGTGGGAAGATGTGCCTCTGCGTGGGACCGATGGGTGTTGTAGCTGCCATTTTAGCAGTTACGATTGGTCCACACCATGGATGGGCCTTGAGGGCACTATGCTGTCTGAAATCAGACAGAGAAAGACAAATACTCTATGATCTCACTTCGAGTGGAATCTAAACCAGACTCATAGAAAAAGAGATCAGATCTGTGGTTCCCAGAGGCAGGGGGTGGTGGAAGTGGGTGAAGGTGGTCCAAAATTGGACTTCCAGTTACAAGATAAATTAGCCTGGGGATGTCACTTTCAGCACGATGGTTACAGGTAATGCTGCCGTGTGGTACACGTGAAGGTTGCTAAGACAGTAGATCCCCCATGTTCTCATCACAAAGAAAAAAAATTTTTGGAACCATATGAGGTGATGGACCTGAACTAAACTTATTGTGGTCATTTCGCAAAATATGTAAGTCAAGTCATTATGCTGTACACCTTCAACTTTGTGCTGGGTATCAACTGTATCTCAATAAACCGGAAAAAAGGGAGTATCTCTTGTTTTTAAAAAAGGAAGTTCTGTTTGGGCTCATTCTGCTGTCAGGCCGTCAGGATGTGGAAGAGTGTCCTGCACTTAGCGCTTTAACGTGATTCCCACTCTTGCAGGTGGCGATCATAGCTGGTAACTTCGAGCTGGCTGAGTACATCAAGAACCACAAGGAAACCGACATCGGTGAGTAGGCCGGTGGCGAATGAACTGTGAGGGGTTCCGTTTGATTGGTTGCCTCGTTAGATTGGTTCAGAGTCTGCTTTTAGCAAAACTTCACGGAAAGCAGAGTGCTAGCATCTTCTCCGCCTCTGTTGCTCCGGTTTCTTAACTCTTGGCAGGGTTGGGGTAAGGAAAACCTTAGACGTCAGGCGAGGACGCCGGCAGTGGCTGCAAGGCATTGCTGTCTGTCCAGAGAACCAGATCACTTTGCAACTCATGGAGATGGGCTTATGGGAAGACTCTGTAACGTACATGATTCCATTCAAAGTGAGAGATGGCAACGACATGAAGCAGGAAAGAGCCAGGGGCGTCCCCTCCCCTCCGTCCTCTGCATCCCTCCCACTGTCTGCTGATGACCACTCCCCTTTCTAGTACCCCTCGTGCCAACCAGGAGGACTGTCTCTGGGGCTCCTCCCCTCTCCCATCGCCCTGCCGGCGGCTGGGCCCAGTCTTGCATCTTGGAAGAGCCCGCTGGCCTGTTTCCTCCAGCCCCGGGCTTACACAGGACATGCAGCGGGGAGCAGTCCTACTGGACCAGCAGCGGTGAGATTTCAAGATGGTGCCATCCCATCGGGGGGGGGGGGGTGGGCAGCGGGGGCCCAGGGCGCCTGGAGAAGTAGCCAGATGGCGTCTGTGTCTTGTTGCCTGTGCCCCTCACCCTGAGTTTGGGGCTGGGGGCGAGCGATTCCGTGTGTTTGGCTGTCCAGTCTTTGCCGTGTCGAGCGTCTGGCGGGCGCCCGCCTGCCCCTGAGAATCGCACAAGGATGCGGAGCTGGATGTCTGCTTGCCTCATCCGGTCCCCTGGGCCGAGCATCGGGGCCTCCCAGAGGCTGCGCCCGATGCTGACGCGAGCCCTCCCGCGAGCCGGGGCGGACCTCCTAATTGCTCTGAGATCCGGGCCTCTGCCATGGCCACATCAGCATCTTCCTAAGCACATCGTGCAGATGGGCGAGTTCACGCCCGCAAAGTGCTTTAGGAAATGAACTGAGCTCTCCAACTCTAACCACCACCCCCCTAAGACGAGAGAGCGGTACAGTCAGACAGGGTTGGCTTGAGGTCTAAAAATACCGGTTCCTGTGAAGGGAATGGGAACTCTCTTGGGCGGGGCAGGCATCCAAGAAGACAGGTGTGCAGGCCCCAAGCATGACCGCGGGATGGTTAATGGCCCCAAGGACCCCTGGATCTCCGAGTTTCTGCGATGGTGACAAACTTGGGGCTACCTACCATTGTTGTTTTCACTTTCCCTTGCCTGGGGCCCGCACGCCAGGGGGAGGCGTGAAGTGGTTTCCTTACCCAGCCGTCGGAAGGGAGCCGAGAGAAACTAGGGACTCCACCCCCTGCCCCCAAGCCCTGCCCTACACATTCACACCCCTCCCCACCCCAGCCATGAACCCATCCTGCTCAAAAAGTGCCCATGTTAAAACCCAGGTCGGGGAGGTTCCTGGCTTGTCTCTCCCATTTCCTATCTGGGATGCAAACACCTCTCTACAAACAGGTTTTCTTATTATAAAAATAATACCTGTTTGTTGGGTGAACACATTTTAATCACCACTCACCCGCTCGAATCAATGATTTCTTTAAACTGTAAAGGGCTTGCCCTGTCGAGAGATGGGGTAGTCACGGTGGGCGCGAGCGACTTCCGTGTGTCATGGTGCGGAGACTGAGGTTTGAGGTCTGCCTGCTGTACCTTTGTAGACGCCCTGGGGCTCAGTGAGGATGCGGGGTGGCTTTTCCTATCAATCCATGCCCCTCGTTACCTGCGCCGTGGGCTTTCCCTGGCGTGTCCCAAAGGGAGAGGATAGTACGGAAAATCTGCTTCCCTGCCGGGTCCTTTCAGCATCTCCAAAGGAGGGGGAAAAGAGTCCTCTGCTCTCCTCTGGGTCGTCTGACTCAGCATCTGTGATCGTGAACGAGCAAACTGTGCCGTTTAAGTGGATTCTATTGAAAATTTCACAGAGAGGCGATGAAGGGCACGGAAGCTGTGGGTCCCTCGTGGGTGCAGATGTCACTCAATGCATTCATTCTCAGACGCACAGTAAATCCATCCTAAGATCCCGATTCAGCGTCGTGTTAACTAAACCTCGAGGTTTGAACCCGGTTGTTTGCTCTGTGCCCTGAGGCCCCCCCAGCTTTGCATCTCCCCTCGTTACCGGCGAGGCTGGATGCTGGGCGTGGCGGGGGGGGAGGGTCTGGCGCTGTCCCACCCCCCGTGTGAGTCTGGCTAAGTCCCGCGTGCGGGTCGGTGCCTGCCATCTCCGAAAGCCGCCCTGCCTCTGGGGGAAGGAGTAAGCCCAGGGAAACAGCCAACCCTTTCTGAGCCTGCGAGCCCAGCATCCCATGCTCCTCCAAGGATGCGGTCGCTGTCTGCGTGTGACCAAGGACGAAGCTGACATGGGACGTGGTACTTGAGTTGAGTTCCCCCAGAAGCAGACCTTGAGGCAAGGATTTGAGGGAAGTGGTTTGCCGTGGAGGTGGTGCCAGGCGGCAGCGGTGGGAGCACGGAGAGTAAGTCTAGAAGGGACAGGACGCCAGCTCAGGTGCCTTAACGAGCAGGTACCGCAGGCACCTGAGACCCAGTCCCATCAGGACCTCCGGGGGGTCGCGGGAGCGCGCCTTGGCCTTGTCTCACCCCAGGGGAGAGGTGACTTGTATATTTACCCACCAGGTCAAGTTCCTGTTAGTTCAGGCCTGCTCCGTGCCAGGGAGGACCCTCTTCGGGGAGACGCAGGTGCCCGTAGGGGCAAGTGGCCCATGTACCCGGCGCACTGAGTGCCAGTGGGTGTGGGCAGGGCTCCAGTGGCATCTCCCAGGGGGGACTCTCCCAGAACCACGTGGTAGAGTGATTGGCTGGGCCAGGCCTTGAAGCCAGGCTCCCATGACTCTGGGGGGCTCTGGGCTCTCCACCGCCAGTCTCCCTGCCTCCCTGTGAGCCTAGAACAGGGGGCTGCACGCCAGGGCTTCAGGCAGCAACGCAGGCTGGGGCAGGGGAGGTTGGGGGTCTTCACACAGGCTGGCGTTGGAACCGGGTCTGGACGCGTGGGTGGAGGGAGGGAGAAGGAAGAAGAGGGTTCTTGGGTCCCAGACCGCTGACAGGGGATGGTCCCACAGGAAGTTCTCCTCTGGGCCTCCTGGTTCAGGCTTAGCGCTCTGTGGTGGCCAGAGTTGAGCCTCTCTCCGCCGAACTCTGCTCCCCAGGTGGGCTGAGAGGGCAGGGGCAGGGGAGGAGGAGGACACTTCGGGGGCAGCGTGAGGCTGGGCCTGGGGGCTGCAGAGGGCTCATCCGAGAATCAGTAGGATTAGGACTGAGGTACGGGCCCTGCAGACCAGCAGCCCCGAGCCGTGCCGTCAGGACGACCCCGGAAAAGGCTTCGCGGCTCAGGCAGGCCTCTCACCGCCCGTGGGTGGGTTTTCAGGGGGGAAATCCTGCCCTAGAGCCTCCCTGTCTTCATCCAAGGCCCAGGTTAAGCCCTCACCTACGGAGCCCATTGTTTTCTCTCCTAGTCCTGATTCCTCCCTGGCTTCCACATTTAGTTTTCACGTTTCAAAGAGAAATGTCGAGCCCGATGCTTCTCTCCCGCTGTGACATGTTCAAGGGCACCGGGACCGCTTCTCCCCTGCGGGGTCAGGGTCCTCAGGAGCCCTTGCCGAGGAAGGACACGGCCTGCAAGCTGCTCTCTGGAGGAGGGACAGAGAACAGGAGGCAGGAGGACAAGCTTTGGGGATAGAGCCACCTCCGTGGGGCGACCGAAGGGAAGAGTTCTGACAGGAAAACCTCAGAAGTCATTGGTCCAGAACTCCGACACCCCTGCCCCCCAGTTCGTTCCAGTCTCGAGGAGAATTCACGCCTCCGGGAAAGGCGGAGACAGCCTTTCTCCCCGCTGTGCTGTGCTTGAACACCCCTGGAAGGCCTGGGAGGAGGTGAACTGGCAAGTTCCTAAGGGGCCTCCTCTTTCCCCTCCGCCGCCTTCTTTCCAGGAGCATTTCTTGGTGCATTCTCTCCCCTTGGGCTCCCTGCTCATCTGGGGCTTCGGAAACATTCGTTTGTCCCAGGCCTGGCCCTTTAGGAGCTGATGACACAGAGGGCGATGTCCTCCTTGCCTCCCTGCCCTTGGGGTTCAGGAGTTGGTTGAAAGGACCACAGACCCCGGACCTTCCAAACGGGGAACTGCCCAGCAACCGCTGTCCCAGGGAGAAAGGCGCACGTCTGCTCAGAAAAGCAGCTCCCCATGCACTCGGCCTCTGTGATTGTTGCATCCACCCCGCTTCCCCCACGTCCCAGTCCCCAGCCACCTCGGCTGCTTTTTCGTCCCCCCCCCAAGCCAGCCTTCTGTGTTTCTGGCAGTCGATCCCCTAGATGGGGAGTTCTTTCCTGTTCCTGACTGTTCTTGACGCGCCGACAGAAACCCTCCGAGGCTCCCCAGTGGCCGGCAGCGCGTGCCAGGTGTGGGTGCCCCTGGGGAGCTTGTGTAGAAAGCAGGTGCTCAGAGCAGCCCCTCCCCACCGAGAACCTGACCCAGGAGGTCTGGGGTGGCCCCTGCCATCGCCGTTTTCCATCCTCCAGCAGTTCTGACGCTGGACATCTGAGCCCCAGTCTACCTCTGCTTCCCTCTGACCCTCCAGGCCTGCCTGCCCTGCCCCCATCTCTGGTGGGCTTGCACAGAACACGAGGATGGGGCTGCCATAACAAAATGCCACCAACTGGGTGGCTTCAAACAGCCGAAATGTATTCTCTCGCGGTTCTGGAGGCTCAAGTCCAAAGTCAAGGTGTCGGCAGAGCTGTTTGCCTCTAGGTGCTCCAGGTCAGGTTCCTTCCTCGCCTCTCTCCCAGCTCCTGATGGTAGCTGCCAGTGCTTGGCATTCCTGGGGCAAGGAGATGCCTCCCTGCTCCTTCACACCGCCTTCCTCCTCCTTCACACCGCCTTCCTCTCTGCCGTGTCCCAGATCTCCTCTGCTTTCTCTGGTAAGGCCATCAGCCTCTATATTTAGGGCCCACCCGAAATCCAGGACCATCTCTCCTTGAGATCCTGAAATTAATTACATCTGCAAAGACCCTGCTTCCAAATAAGGTCCCGATGATAGGATCCAGGGATTAGGACTCGGACACGTCTTTTGGGGGCTGCCATCAACCCCCCGAAGGGCACTCTCATTGCTGTATGACTGTCACTCTGGGCTGTTACAGCGCCTGGCGCACAGTGGGGCCTCAGTAAATGTCCGCTGAATGAGTGACCCCCTCCCCCGCCGGTGTTCCCACTCCACATCCAGCCCCTCCCCGCCCGCTCTTCTTGACATAAAATCCCGATTTCCCGGCACCTGGAGTGGGGTGTCAAGGAGCCGAGCCCTTGTGGGCAAATCGATTCCTGGCTTGGATGTGTTTGCCAGAGTGCAATGTTCTCTGCCCCGAAGCATCGTCAGAGGCGGGGGCACGGGGCAGTGGGTCGTGCTGGGGGCAGTGCTCTCCGCCCACACAGCAGGTCTTCCTGGGGCCACGTGAGATTGGGGGTCTCCAGTTGGTCGTGTGTGAGGCTCCCTGGCCACATGGCTTTTCCGCTCCAGCTTCTGTGGCTTGGCTCCCCTGACCCCCCGTGACCTGGGAGGGTGCTGTCAGAGTCTGTCTTGGTCAGGGCTATCTTTCGTCTGCCCCCGGACTCTTGAGTGGTAGGTGTCTGGTATGATTGCTGGGGAACTTCACAGGCCGTTTGCCTCTTGTTGCAGCCTCAGGAATCACGGTCGGGGTGCTGGAGAGGGATGGGGCGGGGGCCGTATTTCTACCTTATGATCTTCAGCAAAATTTGACTTATAAGCTGTACCACAGCGTAGCAGCGATCCAGAAGAATGGGGACTCACGTCCTGTATCTGAGGCTGCTGGCTCTTGCCTCTGTCAGGAGGTGCCCGTGGTGCTTGCTAGCAGGCTTGTGTTTATCAGACATTTAGTGGGGCTCAGTGGGGGCTGGGACACCATTCTGGAGAACACAGCTTCACACGTCAGGATCCTGAACTCAGAGAAAATGAAGGTAAGACTCACCTTTGCCTAAATCGTGTTGGGTTGCATTTCTGAAGGTAAACATGGTGGAAGGATCCCCCAGATTCCAAGTTAGGCGTGGGGTTGATTCTGGTGTTCAGAGTGAGCACATTGAAATGCTACACATTTTCCTGACTTTCTACATGCAGCCTAATCAATGGGATGCCTTTCTGAAAAAGTCCCTTTAACGGCTCGAATATCCCCCCGCCTCAAGTCACCTTCGTGGAGCCAGCCTTCGTTTTCCAGACACAAAAGTGCCCCGCCGAGAAATCAGGGCACTGAGCAAGCTCCGCTGTGGCTCTAGGGGAAGACGCTAACCGTATTGAAACACAGGAGGTGATTCATGGGCCCTCCGAGGTCTGCAGAATCCGGAAGTGGATCCAGCTCTCCGTGTAGATAGAACCCTATCCCTTTAAAAGAGAGATTGCATCTTGTCGTGAAGCGTTCTGTTCACAGCCCGGCCAGCATGTGTGTTGCTGCTCACCGGAGCTGTGGTGCATTTTTTTTTTTTTTTTTTTTAAACTCCCTTCCTCTTTAAAAAAATTAAACGTGACCTCCATTTGGTTATCTCATTTGCTTACTCAGAGAAAGTGATGGTTTAAAAGCGAGCGTGAATACCCAAGTTAATCTTGCTTGTTGTCATCCATTGCTGAGCTGCGGCTGAGTCCATGAGCCCAGCAGGTCTTAAAAGCTTTTGCCATCGAGCATTTGCGATGGCTTCTGTAGGATGGAGGTCCCCCAAAGCAAGGCTGTTGGGGAGCTGGGGAGCTCGAATCCGAAATAGTCATGCAAAGATTAAGCATGTTGCAAGCTGATGAGCTTTGGACTGGGATAACCTATTTTTTACCACCTTTGTTATTTTTGTTTTTGCCTGGCTCTGTGGGGAGATGCAGTGTCAGATGGATTAAATGACATGGGTTGTTCTTCTTCAGCGGAACAAGGTTTGTTTTCCTATATCTTGTCCTTCCGCAGCTACGGGGAGAGAAGCGAGAGGTTTTGCTTTTTTTAAATGAAGTCCATTGAGCTGATGTGTGAGTTTGGGTGTCTGACGAGCCGCCCAAGGATCGCTTGGATACTGTTGCTAGGTTTCGAGACGGAGTGGCTATGTAATTACGTTTTAGTTATGTACAGATGATGAAGAGAGGGAGGTGTTTTCAAACAGATTTCTTAATGCATTATTCTTGGGGGGGGGTGGTGTGTGTGTGTTTATGTGTGAGAATGTAAAATCTGTGCTGATATGAGGCCATGATGCTTTAAAAAATAATAATAATACCTGCTTGGTAGCTATTCACCTGCTGTGAAATAAAATAGATCCGATTTGAAAGCAGCATTCAGATTTCCTGGCATTTGGACTGTAAAATATGCTACTTACCATGAAACGTAGCAATGATATTAAGTGTGCATGGCACCCTTTGTTTGCATGCAGAGCCTGCAGGTCCTGGGGAAAACCCACCGTTCTAACCTGCTTCATGTCATCAGATTGGCTCGTTTGGGGTCGGCACTGCCGAGTCTTCCCCTTGTGAGCTTACAGAACGAGCCTTCCCAAGGAAAGCCGGGCTAGTTTGTTCCCTAGAATGATGCGGCCCTCACAGCTGTTGCCTGGATGCCCAGAGAATATTTTCAAAGCAAGTTGCTGAGGGAGGGAGGCGTGCTAAAGCCCCAGCAGACAGAGCAGCCTGAGCAGATGCGAGCAGCCCGCTGTCGCCCCGTCACGGCTGATTCTGCTCCCGTGTCACCGCCCTCTCGGGGCTGAGGGAGCCGTGCGGTGCGTGTGGGCCACCCGTGCCGGAGGCCTCGTCCAGCCGGGTGCGCGTGGCTCCCTCCTTGCCGTGTCCGGTGCCGCCAGCCCCCCTCTTCTGTGTGCCGCCCGGGGTCTCCATCGTCCCGCTCTGGGTGTGTGGTCATGTGCTCGCTGCTGTAGCTCCCCTCCCCTCCCCCAGGCATAGCTGTCTCCGAGTTCATCCCCAAATCCTGGAACATAGCTGATGCTCTGGGACGCAAGCTAAGGGGATGCCCGTTTGTGACCCCGCACGAGGGTTGCTCTTGTGTTCTGTCGGGATGGCCGACTCCCAGCCCTGATGTCCGGTGAGTGTCCACTGGGGATCCACGGTGGCCTTGGTCTGTCCCAGATGCTCTGTTCACTGGACTCCCGGGGACACTCGTCGTCTTGGTCCCGAGAGGGTGCAGCAGCGGCCGTGAGGCCTTGACCTCCTGTGCCCGGTGTGTTTGCCCTGCTTTGTCGTTATTGCCCGTGTTCTGCCCCTGGCGCTCTCCCTGGCCCCTTCACATGCATGCGGCCTTGGAACGCTGCCTGGTGGAGGCCCGGGCTGGGGACGCGTCCTCCAAGGGGTCCCCGGCTGCGATGGCCCCCCGTGCAGGGGATGTACGTGGCTGCCGGAGCACGTGTCCCACCAGAGGTGCTCAGAGGATCCGCCCACCTCTGCCTGCACACTTCTGCTCCTCCCCGTCCTCTGGGTTGAACGGGTCCCCAAACCTGAGCCTTTCTCGGCTCTTTGTTTCCCGCTCCTGTGCAGCTTGGGCCCCTGGGGAAGACCCCTCCCCGACTCCATCCCCTGCGGACAAGCGGGAGCCCCAGAGACCCCCCCCATCTCCCCCCGGCCTCAACCACACATTCTCTGCACAACTGCCTTCAAGGTGAGCACCTGCCCGTGCCGTGGCTCCCGAGCGCCTCAGGCCCCAGCGCCTTTTATAACCATTATCGCGTAGCACCGCCTTCATTGTCCGAGAGTGAGATTCATAGAGAACATAACCTAACACACACATGGCATTTTTAAAAATCGGCGTAACATCCTAACTGTCCTGTAAGGAACGGAAGGCAGAGAGGGATGGGCGGGGAGGTGGCCTGCGCGTCCGCGAGAGGGTGTCCCATGCAGCAGGGCCCAGGCCAGGGGTGGGCGCTCTTCCCCTCCAAGCGCACTCAGCCTCACGTCCCTGAGCGCCTCGGGCAGCTGTGACACCAGGAGGGCCCGCCAGCCACCGGTGCCGCGGTTTTCCGAAATCGTGAGCTGTGCTTGGCAAAGTTCCGGACCAAACACCACGAACGCTCTTCCACTTACGTAGCAGCTGCATTTCCGGAGAACTCAGTGAATATCTGTGCAGAAGGCAGTGTGTCTGTTGAGTCGGGGTGGGCGGGAGGTTATGCTCAGATAAACAGGCTTTGCGTCTCTACGAACGTCTGGAGGGTCACTCACAACTCATTGACTGTCGCACGACTGCTGGACATTTAGGGAGTCTGGCCCCTGCCCACCCCCTGTGACAAGTACCCCCTCCCCCGACCAACTACGGGAACGCCCCCCAAGGCCCCTGCAGCAGGGTGGACACCGGCCCGTGTGGGAGCCATAGCTGCGGTCCTGACGGGGTGGTCCCGGGCGCAGGTGGAAGGCACCCCCGGACTGCAGGCCGCTGCACCTCTGCATTCCCTCTCCAGGGGGGCTCCTCTCCGACCCCGAGAACCCACTGCATCTGATCCTCGGGCCTGCTTCCAAGACCCGGCCTCTGAGCCCGTGTCCTGGACACACGTCTCAGCCCAGGCCCATCCTTTCCTTTCTCTGAGGCTGTGCTCAGACCCAGTGGAAGTGGGTCCGAGAGCGGGAAGGAGTGAGTGAGTGCCCTAGGGTCCCTGGCTTTGCCACTCACCCTGCTTCCTGCAGCTCTGCTGGGCCTCCCCTCCCCTCTCCCGGCCCCCGGGTCCTCTCGGCCGGGCTCTGGCTTTTCTCCACCCCACGCCATTCTTCTCCCGCCGTGACTGTCCTCCTGGTGGACATCGTGTCCCAGCTGAAGGGCTGGACTTTTGGTGGTCGATTCCCTGCAGATGGAGAATGTCTATGCCTGCGGGAGGGAGTGGGGAGGGGCTGAAGCCAGCGTTAGGGGCAGCGAACCCCAATGGGCCGTAGAGTCGGGATGGCTCCCTGGAGGAGGAGGCAACAGGCTGTCTTGCTCTGAACAGCAGAAACAGTTAGTGCTGTGTCAGTGCCCTTTCATGCCTGGATCGCACTCACTGCTTTTGTTCGGTCCCTGCCAGCGAGGTGGCACTGTTGCTGTCCCCATTTCACAGATGAGGAGAGTGAGGCTCCCAGACTCAGAAATGCGTTCCACGTCGAGGTCACAGGGAGCTGGGGTTTGGACCGAGCCACCCTTAGCTGCCACGATGCTGTCCTTGACCCTTTGTGCATCCTGGACCCTCCCGAGTTTGCTGCTCCCCCCGCTCACCGGCAGTCCTGCCTCCTGGGGGGTCGGCAGGCAGCTCCCCAAGGCTGCGCACAGAGGAGCACTTCCCCGTGGACAAGCCGCCACCTTCCAGGAGGGCCCCGAGGGCACCCGTCCTTCCCCCACCCCCACTGCTCTTGGCTGATTTTACCAGCACCTTCTGGGTTCTGCCTGCCGAGCCCATGCCCCCTCTGCACCCACCAGCCCAGTGGCCCCGGCCCCGGTCTGTCTCCTGTTGACACCAAGTCAACGGGAGCTGGTGCAGGCTCCCATCCCAGAGCCGGCACAGCGGTGACGGGACCTTCCAAGGAGAGCAGCCCTTGGCCAATTCCAGCCTGGGCTCTTTATCTGAGCCATTTCATCCAGGAAAACCGGTTTCCATGCTGCTCCGAGATGTGCCTTAACGAGTGGCCTGTAGGACGAGGAACAGTGGTACTTACCTCTGGCTCACCCAGCACCTCTCCACCTGCTCGTCCCTCAGGATCCCTTCCTCTTCCTTCCCCTCGACCACCTCCCCCTCCCCCTCCTCCTCCATGCTGGCTGACCTGTGCCCTAACTCTGGTCCTCAGTATGTCCCTCTAGGGGGTGGTTTTCAAACTCTACTTTAGCACTAGTGAGTTAAGTGCATCTGTGTCACAGACGAAGGATCCAGTACAGCCGAAGGAGACCAGGGCTCTGGAACGCACTGCCCACCCTTAATTCCCACGTCTGGGGAGAAGGTCTAGTGGGACCTCCTGAAAAGAGAGCAGGCCAGGCTCCTCGGAGAGTCACCTCTGCCTTAAGGTTTGCACGCGCCCTCCCCCCGCAGTCTTCATGGTGACAGCTGTAGAAGGTCGGGGTGTTTTCGGAAGTAGTTGTCTTTTGAGGGGGTGACAGTTGGTGATCCCAGGGAAACCCAGACTCAGAATGTGAAGGACTCCAGAGGAACCTTACAGACGCCTCCAGAAACCCAGGCCGCCCCGAGGAGGTCCTGTGCCTGGCCTGAGTTGGGGGGCGGGGGCGAGAAGCCTCCTTCCCAGCAGGATGCCCGTCATCAGGAAGCAGTGGGACCCCGACCCGGGGCCCCACGTTCTGGGGATGGGAACCTGTGATTCAGAGAGCCAGGGGTCCCACGAGGCTGCTCCGCTCGGTCAGTGGCACCAGGAGCTGCATCTTTTCACCCCAGCCCGGGGCACTCCCTGTGGGGTCGAAGGACCAGCCAGAGCAGACGGCCCTCGGCTCCCCCAGGCACGCACCCCCAGGCCGCACTAGGAAGACCCGTCCACCTCCAGGTGGAAATTCCTCGATGCCGCCCACCTGGGCCGCTTCCACGCGGCTCAGACGGCTGCTGGCCCACCCGCCTGCGGCCCTCTGTCCACCCACCCCCTTTCCCAGGGCACCTTTGCCGCCTCCGTGGGTCACCCCCGCCTTCCCCGTGGTTCTCCCAGCAGGGGCCCTACCCTGCCACGTTTTCTCCCGTTTGCAGGATTCCCTTCTGCATTCAGAGTAGAAGCTTATTTCCCGGAAATCGGGGTGCACGGTCCCCTGGGCTCTATGGGGTGCTCCCGAGACCAGGCTTTGGACCACTCCCCGTCCTTTACCAGCGCAGCGAGAGTGCTGTGTCCCATCTGGGCTCTGCTCTGACCCCTCACCTACGACCTTCCGTTGTGGGGTCCCTGACTCACCAAGCCTCGGAGCGACTACAGGACCCCAGACAAGGTCCCCGTCAGGCTGGTGTCCTGATGCCAGGAGAGGGGGTCCCTCCTCTGGTGTCCTGCTTTTAAGGACCCATCCGTTCTCAGCAAGCCTGGCAAAGCCCCACGTGGCCTTTAGGGAAACACGCACAACCCGGAATTTCTGGACTTTGTGGCGTAGAACCACCTGGAGGGTGCACATCTCAACTATGTCAGGAAACAGGCACAGGAAGCTTCCTTGTCGGGAAGGCGCGAAGGCGGCTGGGTAGTGGGACCAGAAGAAAACATTAGGCCAAGTGCCAGGAGGACATGGGTTCCACCTGGACTCATCTGTGGGACCTTGGGGGAGCCCCAGCGTCTCTCCCGGTCTCAGCAGCCACTGCAGGCGTGAGCACTGTCTCCACTGTCCCACGGCTGCGCTGGGGGCTCTTTTGTGATTAGGGCTGAGCCCAAATTCAAATAGAGAGAACTAAGTGTCTTGTCTTGAAGTTCTTCGTGGCTTTGCAAGTGTTTGATCTCATACGCAGGCTGAGGGCTTAGAAGACTGTGTGGGGTAGAATTCGACTGAATGCAGAAAAAGGTTTCTATTCTGGGTTTAATGAGAGGGAGTGGAAAGACGCTTGAGGTGGCTTTCGAGAAAGAAGAATTGTCCACATGGGTACAGAAGAGGTGCCCATTTTAGCCAAGCTAGAAGGGACACATTGATGCTAAGGGAGCATCAGGTGTTCAGAAGGGAGGCCGAAGAAGAGAAAATCATCCTGTCTTGGCTCGTGGGGTGATGAGTGTCAAGTTCTCAGTCATCCAGGTCCAGGCACAAAACAGACATCAATTTACACTCATCCCTGGGGCCATTGGCCACACGGGGTGCCCTGACCAAGGAGGCCACCCAGATGGGGGCGTCTCCAGGAAAAGGACGATAAGTAGCCCCAGAAAGCGTTTTCCTTCCCCTGGACCAGACCTTTGGGAGGTCCACGGGGGTCCTCCGCGGGAGAGCTGGGAAGGGAAGGCTGGGCAAATACCACGGCCTGGAGGGGCAGGATGCGGCCAGAGCTGGGCTGAGGGCAGGGAACCAGCCCTTCCCTTAAATCGCGGTGCCATCATTCGTTGTTGGCCGATGGCCGGTTCTAGGTTCTGTGGTCACCCTGCAGCCAGCGGGGTGGGGAAGGATGCTGCACCAGAGAAGGGCAGGTGCCAAGTGCTGGTGAGCACAGTAGGCGGTTCCTACAGAAATTTGGCTCAGGCAGCTTGATGACTTCCGCAGGATCCCATGCTCATCGCTGGGGTGAGGTCAGGGTTCAAGGCCAGGTCTCCGACTCTGCCTCTTGTCCGTCACATGCCCTGCTTTCTTGTAGAGTTTTCCAGCTAGTGGAAGACAAATTCGACATGGATGTGCTCCAGAAGGGGAAAAAAATTTCAGAACACTGTGTTTTGCTCCTTTTGTTACGAATTTATCAATGTCCTTTTTGGTGCCCAGAACAGATACTAAAATATCGATGAGGAAGAGTGATGACAAAATTGTGTGACCAAGGGCTTGGGGTGGGAGTGGGGGGCAGGCGATAATCTTTGCTCAGTTCTCGCTGGGGCCACGCTTAGATCCGCTCCGCCAGGTGGACAGATCCCAGACAGCACCAAAGCTGGTGTGAAGGGCTCTGAGTCCTTCTGGAGTTCTCCAAGGCTGGGGGGTAAGGGCACTTGTCAGTGTTCAGATGGACCAGGCTAAGAGGCAGTCAGAGCCTTGGGGGGGGGGCCATGCCTGTGGCCCCAAGAGAGGACGTCCTGCCTCTAAATGCTTGCTCGGCTGGCTTGTTTCAGTAGAATTCACCACCGTCGCTGAGAGCTAGGGACACCTGTGGTTGGCAACGAGGTCCTTGGTGTCCATTGCCTGTAGGGCCTGGGACAGAGTGGGCATCCAGTAAACGTCAGGTGACATATTTAGACGTATATTCTCTTCATTCCGTCAAAGGCATGCTTTGTATTGAAGCCCTGCATCCCCTACCCCCGCCCAGACCCTGCCATCTTTCTGGCCACACGTGTTTCTGTCACCGACCGTCCAGTGTCGGTGAGGATGGTTTGTCCATCGTGCTGACCACAGGTCACTGGTGCTGGGAACAAACCCAATTTTGTCTTCTCGGCGTCACCATTTAGCATCCTGGCCCCGTGGGATGTTCTCAAACAACAGCAAAGTTTTATGTGAACTGGCAAGAAGTTGGGAGAACGGTGAGAGCGAAGGGTGACGGCGGCTGCCGTGGGCGCTTGCCCTCCATCGGGGTCTTTGCAGCGATGCTGAGGAAGGGACGTCTCCCAGGTGGTTCTGCTCAGCATTTCTCTCGTGAAATAGCCGTGGTTGTCGGCAGCATCTCCCACCTGCCCCGAGCCATTGGCTGAAGGGTCAGGGATCCTGCCCGCTCCCGGCCTGAGACCTGCCATTTCCGTTTCCTTAGTTCGCTCATGACATGTCTCGGGCCACTGCGTCCTCTTGTCTCCCGAGCAGATGTCGCTCGTGGGGGCTTTTTGAGTGTCAGCTGTGGGAAGACTTCCCTCCGTCTGCTGCTCACGCGTCTTGCCAGAGAATGCTACCACGGTCAAAGCCAATCGTATCAAATTCGTTTAAAGGTAGAGCTCACGGCTTAGTGTCTCAGAATAGTCCCTGAGTTCTGGGACGCCACAGTTGTCATGGCAATGGTTCTTTGTTTGGGGAACCGCAAGCGTTATCCTGTGAACGGCATGGGTCCCAACTGCAGGCTTCACCTCCCTTGGGGGCCACCATCCAGCAAGCAGCGGTACCAAACGGACTCGGGGACTGCCTGCACTCCTCCCCTTTCCGTCGGCGCCTGTGACCATCTCCGATCTTTTTGATGTTTGGGCTGAGTGGAGGGTAATGAGTAGAATGAAGGACTGTGTAGAGGGAATGAACACCAGGGGTGTGTGCTCGTCCTGCCCCGAGGAAGCGGGTTCTTTGGGGTGTCGATGGCTCCCTTCCCTGTGGCAAGCCAAGGGAAGAGAGCCCCAGCTCTTTGCCCTGCCCAAGCGCGATCCCCGATTTCAGCACCAACAAAGGAGCCCATGACACTTAAGACGGTGACAGATGAGAATGACTACAAATCAGTTTGAATTGGCCAAACGGGGGAGGGGGAGGGGGTGAGGAGGGAACCGTAGGTGTCCGTGGCTTAGAGGACACACGCCAGAGAGTGGATATGAACGTGGTCCAGGGACTGCTCAGGGACTGGTCACCCCTTTCCCATGGCCCGTGGCCCCTGTGCACCAAGACCGTGGTCTGTGGAGGGCGCCGGTGTGGCCCTCGCCGTTCCCGCCGGGCCCTTTCTGGAAGGAGTTTTGTCCTTTTCTGCTTCCTCCCACCCGGAGCCCCCAGCTCCCAGCCTCTCCTGCTTGTGTTTCCTCTTCACACACGTGTTTTTCCTTCCTTTTCTGCTGTTAACCCTTCTCTGCAAACTTCAGGGTTGGGAGCAGGTACCTTTAGGGCAGGGTGTCTCCACTCCTGTGCCCCACTCTTCACCCCACAGGCCGTCAGACGATGCAGGATCCACCCCCTTTATCCGAAAAAAGATCTCAGAAGCGAAAGCGTGTTCATAACTCATTGGCAGTCAAACTTGACCTGAACTGATTTGAGGCTATTTATACCCTTTGTTTCCCCTACTCTGTCTGATGATCCATCCGTCCCCTGCAGGAATCCGCACGTGATTGATTATGGGACTCTGTCCAGACCCGCCAGTGGTGCCCGTGATGGACAGCACGTGGGCCGTATTATCATGACGAAGCCAGGCAACAGCCCCGCCCCACGCTTTTCAGAGACGGTGCCCTGGATCTGTATTTGTTGAATGAACAAGAGTTCTTAACCTTAAAATAACCCTGGCTCTACCTTCTAAGGATTTCAAAGGATCCTTTCAAGATGGTATTGCCTCCGAGGATGGGGTGCATCTTTGCTTTAAATATTAAAGGGCATCTTATTTGGAAATCACAGAGGCTTTCAGAGAATCTCTCCGTCAAGGTCAGAGAAGGACTTTGCCTCTCTCCCTGCCCATCTCCAGCCCCCTCCTGCCGTACGTTTCCACAGTTTCCCATAAAACCCCGCAGGGGCCCGGGAGGGCCGGGCATATCTCCCTCTGCTGTGTTTAGGGTTTCTTCTCTTCCAGTCAGAGACACAGTTGTTTTTATTTCTCCAAATCTCTGTTTCCTCTTTTCCTGCCTGGCCGGTTCGGCAGATGGGTTAGGGGATCGTCAGGGTGTGGGGCCAGGGGCTCACGGCCTCCGTGAGAGTCAGACGTGGGCTCGGTGCGGGTAGACTGCCCGGGCACAGGCTGTGTCCACGTTCTGCCCTCTCTCTCCCCACCACCACCCACCCACCCCTGCACCCTAACCCTCTGTGCTGGTGGCTGGCAGAGCTCTCCCCTGACCTCTGCCCAGACCCTCAGACCCACCTCCTGCGTGCGGGATCCACCCACCCGGGTAGCCCAGACCCCTCGCTGCACCCCAGGCTGCCATCTGTTACGGGCTGAATTGTGTCCCCCCAAATCCATAAGTTAAGAGTCCTAACGCCCCGTACCTCAGAATGTGGCCTTATTTGAAAATAGGGTCTTTACGGAGGTCATCAAGTTAGGCCATTAGGGTGGACCCTAATTCAGTAGGTCCTTATCAGAAGGGGACATCTGGGGACAGACTTGCACACAGGGAGAACGGCCTGTGAAGATGAAGGCCGAGGTGGGGGTGATGCTTCTCCAAGCCAAGGATCCCCAAAGATGGCCGAGAAATCTCCAGCAACGGCAGGGAAGACGGGGAAGAGATTCTCCCTCGCAGCCCCCGAGGGAACCCACCCGCCGACACCTCCATCTCAGACTTCCACCCACCAGGACTGGACAATAAATCTGTTGTTTAAGTCCCCAGTCCGTGGGGCTTTGTCGCGGCAGCCCTAAAAAACGGATACACCATCTTCCTGGCCAACAGCCCTTCCCCTTGTGTGTCCCCGTCTCAGGGCACGAGAAGCAGTCACCCCTGACCGTCCTAGATTCTTCCTGGCTGCCCCGTCCGGTTCACCGGACTCCCATCTGTTTTCCCTCTAAGTATTTCCTGAATCTGCCCCCTCCCTCCCCACTGGTTTGGGCTTTTGTTCTTATGTCACCTGGAGCATGGCAACAGGCCATGGTGGTCTTAGCCCTGGTTTTGTCCCCCTTCGCTACCGAGCACTGCCGGCCGAGCGAACTTCCACCGCTCAGATTCTGCTGTTCAACTCATCCTAAAATCCCTTCCATGGTGCCCTGGGCATCCTCTTCTTATAAGGACACCAGTCGTGGGATGAGGACGCACCCTCCTCCAGTACAACCTCATCTTAACTCATTATATCTGCCAAGACCCTATTTCCGAATAAGGTCCCCTTCACAGGTTCTGGGTGGACACGAATTTGGAAGGGGGGGAGACGACACTGTCACCCCCAGTGCAGGAGTCACTGTGTACCGCGTGTAGGGGTTTCCTGGACGAGGGGGCCTAGGGTGTCTCAGGCAGAGGAACGGGGCACAAATTGCTGGAGGTGAAGGTCCCCGCACGTCCCCCGCGGTGACCTAGCAGTAGGGCCATGGCGAGGGCTCTACGCAGAGCTCCCGTCACTCGGCCACCCGCTGCCCTGTTCACCCCACGTCCGGAGACCACGACTCAGAGCGTGACGTGCCTGAGCTGCGCAGCCGCCTGCCCCAACGAATACCTCTGCTCGCGGCCACGCATCAAGCCCCAGCCAGACACAGCGCAGGCAGCACGCCCCGGCGCCCTCGGGAGCCGTGTGCCCTGGAGGCTGGCTGGGAGCAGGGGCAGCAGGCAGTGAGGTGGGAGAGACAGGCTGGGTGGCTGGCAGGTCTGCACAGAGCTTCGCCCCGCACAGTGCAAGCCTGGTCTGGAAGCATCAGTTCCCCTCCCCACCCCACCCCGAGTGAGACACATGAAGCTGTCGGTCCCAACCAGTTTCATAATGGCAAGGTGGTGCGTGCCCTGCATCCCCTGCCTGCGGGCACGGCCTCCGTCATTCATGCTGGTCCAGAGGACTGGCCGAGGTCGTGGGGCTCTGCAGTGTATCGGTCAGCTCGGGCTGCCACCCCACGGCTCAAACAACAGCATTTTTTGTCTCCAGTCCTGGAGGCTGGAATCCGAGATCCAGGTGTGGGCAGGGCTGATCCCTCCTGAGGCCTCTCTCCTCGGCGTGTAGACGGCCGTCTGCTACCTGTGTCTTCACAGGGTCGGTCCTCTGTGTGTGTCTGTGTCCTGACCTCTTCTTCCTATAAGGACACCAGCCATGTAGGATTAAGGCCCACCCTAGTGACCTCATAATTTACCCTAACCACCTCATTAAAGACCCTGCATCCTGGTGGGAAGCATCTGCACAGCACAGGGAGATCAGCTCGGTGCTTTGTGACTACCTAGCGGGGTGGGATAGGGAGGGTGGGAGGGAGACGCAAGAGGGATGGCATATGGGGACATACATATGCATGTAGCTGATTCACTTTGTTATACAGCAGAAACTAGCACAGCACTGTAAAGCAATTATACTCCAACAAAGATGTTAAAAAGAAAAAGAAATATAGACCTTGCCTCCAAACACAGTCACAGTTGTAGGTACCGGGGATTAGAGCTTCAACAGATGGATTTCGGAGGGACACGGTTCAGCTGATAGCACGCGGTGCCCACCTGCACACGGCCTCTGCCTTTGGGAGCCCCGCCCCTTGGTTCCAGGACAGTGGCGCTCTGGGTGGGAATCGGGCAGCTGAGCAGAAGGGACCTGCTAAGAATGAGAAGGAGGCTTTCTGCCTTGGGGCCCCCGTCCTGCGGTGGTGACCTAGGCCCGGCACAGGCAGTTCCTGTGAGGTGGTCCTTGTCCTCGGGGGCTGCTCACCGATTGCACCCCCACCACCAGGTGTGGACACGGCGCAACTCGACATGCCAGCTACGAGCATGGACCCTGGAGCCCGTCTTCTCGGTCTGCATCTTGACTCTGCCACTTAGGGGCTGTGTGCCTTTAGGGGGCTAGTAACTTAACCTGTCTGTGCCATAGTTGCGTCCTCTGTGTCTCAGGGGAAAATGCCAGTCAGCCCCCTCGGGTGGTTCTGGTGAGGAGTGCTTGTTGGAGCCGTGCCTGCCTTGAAGCGGTGGTGATGGAGAGGGACTCGTTACTATAGTACAAGCCCCAGTTCACAGAGGGAGAGCCCAGGTCCTTGGAGTTGATACGACTTGGCCTGACTTACCCTGGAGGGCGCAGGGTGGGAAGCCAGGTTTGTCCGAGAACAGGTCACACACACAGCTCTGGGTCCGTGGCCCATGTCTCTGTGTCGCCCCGACCCTGGGCAGGTGGGGCCCTTTTCTAGGTTGAGCACATAAATCACCTGCAGGCTCTTGACCACACTGTTGAAAGTAAGAAAACAAAACTGAGAAAAGAAAACTTCCTGTCACTGCTTGCTATTTGTGTTTCTAATTAAGCCATCAAATGCCCGCAGGCCGCTGGATTTGTATAATCGGCCCAGGGGTCGGGGTCCGCCCGGTAATCCCACCCAACTGCTCGCCCAGCGTTGGCACTGATCAGTTTCATGGGAGGCAGCAGTCAGTGATGGAAGGAAGCGGTGACAGACATGCTGTCGGAACGTGGAATCCGGCCGGGGGCGGGAGGGGGGACCATCATCGCAGGTGCCTTGGGGGCCGCCGTGGAAACCCACCAGCCATGTCCCTGGGGCATTGTTGCTGAGCGCTCAAAACCCTTCCTGGGAAATGTTACAGAGACATAGACAAAAAAGCCCAGGCTGTAGCTATCGTCACAGAATAATGACTGTGCTGCAGGGTAAATGTTACAGGGAGGCTTTTACTGGGGTGAGAGGTGGGAGTCCGGTTGGCTCTGACTTCGGTGCGTGATGAGTGCAAACCTATAGGCTCCGTCCTCCAAAGGCAAAGTGGCCGAGCTCACCCCTTGGTCCCGGGCCGGCGGCCTGGGGAGGTGTCTGTGACCCGAAGACCAGGAAGCGCTCCCTGGCTGCACATCTGGTTCGGGCATGCGAGGCTGGCCCCCTGCCCCTCTGCTGCTGGAACCCTGGCCCTGGCCCGGGCCTCCGGACCTGCTTGTGGCCCTGCCGCTCGTGTGCAGTTGGGTCTCCTGCAGGGACTCCTCCCCGGCCCCTCCACCTGTTCCGGACTCTTCCAAGGACTCGGGTGGGTGGGAGTCCTTTCGTGGGCACCCACCCCCGCCTCCTCTCCCTGCCTGCATCTGTTCCTGCATGGGTACCACTTGAACACTTCCCAGCCCCCAACTTAGGACGGACGTGTCTATTCTAGGGTTTGGGAGAATCCGAGTGGGGAGTCCCTTCCCCAGGGACCTCCCACTCCCCTCTCAAGCACACCTGGTCTGGTTCAAATCCCCCCGGGCTCCCAGTCGCACTCTGGGGCCCACAGAGGTGTTACTCAGTTGGCATCTGCTTCCTTGAATTGCCAGCTCCTGGCTCCTGCATCTTTTGGAGTGAGCCACGGTGAGGGGGTGAAACGCCAGTGGGTTCACTCCTGGGCCCTCATCTCTTACCTAGAAATGTCCCTGGGGCTCTGCTCCCACAGGACCACGTCCTCAGGGCCGGTGGGGCCTGCCTAACGGCCGGGCTGTGCCCAGCCATGCCACGGGAGGGCGGCTGTCTCCAGGAACCCCTATGAAAATGTTTCTGACACTAGATCCCTCGAGAGCCCGACAGACCTGCCTTTGGAGCACAAGTCCCGGTTGTGTGGGCATCTCTGCTCACCAGCAAGACGGCCTGTGCTTTTCATAAGATGGAACACGGCCTCACCCTGTGAGCAAGTCCCTGGGCAAGAGGAGAAGCCGTACCTGCGGCCCAGCTGGGGCTGGTGGTCCCACTGAGGGAGAAATCAGAGGGTCATTCACCAGGACATGATGAAGTTAGGCGGCCGTTAGCGGGAAAGGAAGGTTTAGGGCCTCGCACTTGCCCGGGGCTCTCCTGGCCAGAACTGCCCATCCCAATGGGAATTACTTGGGGGCTTCGTTCTGGACGCTGCCCTTTGTGCAGGAGCTGTTGGCTTGCACTGGTGACAGTAAGACACAGGAAAACTCACACCCAAAGGGACCTTTAGTGATGACTAATGTCTGCTCTTGGTTGGTTTGTTCCCAGCTCCTTTCACGAACTGATAAGAAAAGTCATTCTTGCTGAGATATGACTTTTGGTTTTACCCTCCCTCCTTGGAGGTTGCCGCCCTCAGATCCTCAAACGCATCCTTGGGTGCGTGAATTACTGAGGTCCGCAGCAAATCGTAATTTTGACTTTCTGGAAAATCAACACAGAGAAACACTTGGGACTGTCTGTGTAGCCAAATGTTAGTCCTGAATGTTCCTGGGTCTTATCTGCCCCCTTGGTTTGCATTTCCATCTTGGCTCCAGAATGCTAATCACCCACTTCTCACTGAAGCCTCCTGTCTTCTCTTCTCCTGTGTCTCGGTTCCTCCTAAACCGTCCCCCCCCCATTTGGTGCCAAAAGGAAGCATGGGATTATGTCCCCGAGTTTTATTCTGCTTCCTGCTTTCCCTTTGGCAGGGAGCGGCCTGGCTGTGCCGTCTGGGGTTGATGCCCGTGTTTTGCCGAGAGGGTGTAGACCTGGACGGCTCCCTTGTGATGAGTGCCTTGGAGTCCACTCCAGAACACGGGGCACTGTGGGGCCTTCAGACAGGGCAGGGACCTCGTCACCAATGTGCTGACAGCTCAGGAGCCTGAAGGATGGTGGAGAACCACCCGCCCCCCCCCCCCCCACCACATAGTAACTGCAGGGAGAGGAGGATGGTGATACCAGAGCCCAGGGGTGGAGCGGCTGCTTGGGGAGCCACTCGGGAGCTGGGATCACAGGGGAGGGGCCCCCTGACCGATGCCCCCAGGCATTTTATCTGGTGATTGAAGTCACGGTGGTGGGGGGGGGGAGCAGAAACTCAGGCACCATCCTTGCTGCTGGATCTTTGGGGACGGGCAGCCCCTGGCCCAAGGTGGTGCTCAGTTTCTTGGAAGGAAGGAAGGAAGGAAGGAAGAGAGGGTGGGAGGGAGGGAAGGAGGGAGGAGGGAAGGGAGGAAGGGAGGAGGGAAGGAGGGAGGAAGGAAGGAAGGAAGGAAGGGAGGGAGGGAGGGAGGAGGGAAGAGAGGAAGGGAGGAGGGAAGGAGGGAGGAAGGAAGGAAGGAAGGGAGGGAGGGAGGGAGGGAGGAGGGAAGAGAGGAAGGGAGGAGGGAAGGAGGGAGGAAGGAAGGAAGGTAGGAAGGAAGGGAGGAGGGAAGGAGGGAGGAAGGAAGGAAGGGAGGAGGGAAGGAGGGAGGGAGAGAGGAAGGAAGGATGGGAGGAAGGAAGGAAGGGAGGGAAGGAAGGAAGGGAGGAGGGAAGGAGGGAAGGAGGGAGGGAGGAAGGAAGGAAGGAAGGAATGGAGGAGGGAAGGGAGGAGGGAAGGAAGGAAGGAAGGACAGGCTCACTCGTTTGGTGAGACAGTGGTCAGGTTCAGGCTGTAAGGGAAACACCACTTCTCAGCCGCCTTCATTGAAGGCGATGCCAGGTAGTCTCCACAGGGTCCGAGGGTGGTCTTGAAGATGCCTGGTTCTCCTCAGCTCCTGCCTTTCGAGTCTGCCCTGCTCCCCCGACCCCCCAGGTGTCCCGTCCTGTGGATGCTGTAGGGGAGGCGGTCGGGGAGAAGTGAGTCCCCCAGGGAGCAGGCATCCAGGGAGGCCCCGCCCAGGGACTGGGCAAGCTGAGCGTGTAGGAGGAGCCGCCCACATATTTTAATAACGTGATGAGTCTGGACGATATAATAACCGCCTGCCCGCCCCCCAACCCCGGGATAAAACCTAGCAGAGCTGGAAAGCCAAAGGAAAGGAGGGCGTAATGGTCCTAGTTCAGCAACTTTTAGGCAGTTCTCTCTGCTTTGCCGTGACTAAGTATGGAATTTCCTTTTCTTTCTAAGTCGCTTTTTTGTTCTTTTATTGGTTTTTTTCCCATAATAAAATAAAAAATTAAATTAATTTAAATGAAGGTATTAACATATATTTATTTATTGCACTGATATCAGTGCCATCATTTATTTTTAAGTTAAATTTTATTTAAATTATTTAAACAAATAAAGTTCCTTTTGTCAAACTAAACAGTGAAAAGTTTACAGATGAGGACATTGAGGCAGTTTCTCAATTTTTGTAAAGGGCGTGTGGGCAGGGAAAGCAGCTTCAGGGGTAGGAATAGCAGACTCTGGGAAAAGATGTGGATTCCACTCAAGACCCCGTCTTTGCCTGGCGACTGGGGGTTGTTGGGTAACGAGGCTGCTGCATCCCGTCAAGGCTGGGCGACCCAGGGAAGCTCCCTAAGGCAGGTGTCCTGGTGACAACTTCCATGCTCTCTCTGGCAGGACAGCACACCTAAGCCCACTCACTCACAGGTGGATTCCTCACCCAGGCTGCTGTGTTCTTTCTGTGTCCCTTCAGAACAGGGACGTTCTAGGCTCACATGCTCCAGATTCTTGGTCAGGCTGAGTTTAGACTTTGCTGAATTCTGCACCATCTCTTCTCTCCTGTGTACTCGCTTCCCCAAGTGCCCGTGAGCCAGACCCAGGATTAGAAGTTGAATCTCTCCGGCTGCCCTCAGTGAGGCTGCAGGTCTGACTCCTCTGGCCTTCCCAGCATCTCCAGGGCCCCTCCTCAAACCCGCTCCTGGGGTCTCAGAGGAGGATTGTCTGAGTCAGCTCAGGCTGCTGTGACAAAGCCCCACAGACTCAGCGACTTCTAAACAGCAGACGTTTATTTCTCACGGCTGTGGAGGCAGGAAACCCGAGATCGGGCCAGCATGGTCGGTTCCGATCGCCACCCTCTTCCCGCCATGCAGACGGCCTGCTGCCTGCTGTGTCCTCGCATGTCGGAAGGAGAGCAAGCTCGCGGTCTGGCTTCTTCTTATAAGGGCGCTAATCCCACCATGGGGGCTCCACCCTCATGACCTCATCACCTCCGAAGTCCCCTCCTCCAAATGTCACCACATTGGGATTAGGGTTCCAATGTAAGAAATGTGGGTGACCCGTTCAGTCCATTGCAGGAATAGAGAGCCTCTCCACAACCAGCTGGCTTTACCTTGAGAACCCCCAGGTCACTGGGTCGGGATCTTGCCCAGGTCACTTCTCATCAGGCCTCAGTTTCCCCATCTGACGGTGAGGGACCTGGGCCAACCCGTGGCTGAGCCACCATCACTCACTTGGAATGGACGTTGCTGAGGACATCATGGGCTCACGCTGAACTCTGCGAGCACAGACGGTTCTTTCTTAACTTCTTTCATTTGCCCTGGACATTCCCATCTTCTTTGCCCCCCCCCTCCCCTTTTCCCTATACACAAGCCCCTCCAATTTGAAAATGCACAAATAGCCAGAGTCCCAGCAGGGTCGCCACAGCAACAGAGCGGGGTTTTATCTTCCAGAGGCTGGCCCTTGGAAAGACCTCTTCCCTTTTCCTTCTCTGCCATGAGAAGTGGATGGAAGTGGACGCCTGGGCCTGGTCTGGTCCTCAGCAGGGTGTCTAGGTGTCGGTAATGAGGGCCCAGGATGGGGTTGCCAGCGCCTCTTCCCTGTGGCTCCTTGCATTAGTTTGTTACGACAGTCGAAACAAAGTCCACAGACAGGGACTTAAAACAGCAGAAACTGATGGTCTTCCCCATTCTGGAGGCTGGAAGTCCAAGGTCAAGGTGATGGCAGCACCGGTTCCTTCTGAGAGCTAGAGGGAGAATCTGTTCTGGACCCCTCTCCTTGGCTTGTAGATGGCTGTCTTCATATTCACATGGGGTCCTACCTCTCTGTGTGTGTGTGTGTGTGTGTGTGTGTGTGTGTGTCTGTCTGTCTCTCTCTCTCTGTCTGTCTCTGTGTCCAGATCTCTTCTTATGAGGACACTAGTTACATTGGACTAGGGCCCACCCTTATGACCTCCTTTCAACTTGATTAGCCCTGTAAAGGCCCTATTTCCAAATAAAGTCACAACCCAGTCTCCACCCCAGCAGCTGGAAGAGGGATCTTCAAAATAGAACATAATTCTGACCATATCACCCCCACCCACTACCCCAACCCCACTGAAACACTTCATTGCCCTCGCAGTGGGTTTAGCGTCAACTCCAATCTCTTTTAGGCCTGGGAGGCCCTGTGTGACCAGCCTCTTCCCAGCTTCCACTCATCTTGGGGCCATTCCACCCGCTGCTGTCTGAGTTTCAGCTGCACCTGGGTCCCTTCTGCTCCTAAGACCACTTTATCTAACTTGGGCACTGCCCTGTTCTTCGTGATCGCGGCTGCCTGTTGATCTTACGGTTCTCCTCCAGGTTAGATCTCTCATTTGTTCCTGGGCTTGTTTATTGTCTGATTCTAAGGACGGGACTGTGTCTGGCTTGTTCCCTGCCCTGACCCCATGCCTGGCACTCAGTCGGCCCTCAGCTGAGTTTCTTGGTGGATAAACGGACATGCGGCTGCCTCTTGCCGGCCCTTTTGGCCTTGGGTCTGCACCTGCCAGCTCCTCACAGGGCACGGCCCCTGCAGCGATGCCTGTGGGGTCCTGGGTTTGCACCCAGCTGGAAATTCAAAGACCAGGACCCCTGGTTCTGAGCAACAGAGAGTTAACTGGCATCAAAGAGGCCAATTCAGGGCAGTTACGCCTGGGAGGGCTATTTGCATGGGTTTTTTTTAACACCAATTCTAAAACCTATTTTCCACCAAATAAGACTTGATGAGCATTTTGATTGAAATCGTACGTTCTGATATGCGTTCAGGTGCTGGTCGGGCTGGGAATTTTTTTGCAGTCAGAAGGCCCAATTATTCTACCTCATTCAGAGCCTGTTTCAATGCTGCTGATGCAGGAAAACGTGTGAATTTCCATCTTGATACACTTTTGCGGCATCAGAGCCCTTCGGGACCTTGTTTTGTGGTACTTTTAAAGCATTAGTCCTCACAGCCCATTTTAAAAGGACATTTGGAGGAGTAAAACCATTAGTAGATTTGGGACCTATTTATTGCCAAGCGGAAACAAAGGCTTTGTAGCAGGGCTCGCTGTGAAACACGACATTGCAAGTGCAGGGTTGAAACGCACAGGTGAGAGGCAGGATTTGTTCACCAGGCCTGATTGCGATGCCTGGCGGGGTTGCCACTTTGGACTTGCAGGGCTCGTGGACTCAGCACATCAACCTCTCCCCTGAGCAGGCGGGGCCCAGAGGGCCAGCACTGCCCTCTGTGTAGCCGGCAGGTTGCGGGTCGCCTGCTGTGTCATCTCCCTGGGTCCTGGGGGAGAGCCTCGTCCGAGCTGCACTTGGGCTCCCGGAGAAACGAGAAGTTAGAGCGAAGGGAATTTATGTTATGGTTTGCATGCCCTTTTCCTTTATTGGCTTTCACCTCCCCTCACTAGAATATACGCTCCTTGAAGGATGTTTCGTTCATGACTTTATCCCAAGTGCTTAACACAGTGCCTGGCACACAGTAGGTGCTCCTTCACTATTTGTTGGTTGAATGAAGGAAAGGATGGGTGGGTGGGTGGGTAGTTAGATGGATGGATGGATGAGTAGCTGGATGGATAGATGGGAGGATGGATGGATGGATGGGAGGATGGTTGGATGGATGGATGGATGGATGGATGGATGGAGGAAGGGAAGGAAAGAGATACTGTTGATGATTTAAACGGGTACAGTTGGGCTAGAACACAGCTTCTACCCAAAGTTATGGTGAGGGAAAGGAATGGAGTGAGATACGAAAAGATATAGCAGTTAAAGAACCTGGAAAAGCATCCCCCCCACCTCCACAGAGTAGATGCTCATTCATTGTCATAGAACAGAACTAAGCAGCCACAATCTTGTCTCAATGTCAGTACCTTGTATATCTTTCTAAAACTAGAATACAGGATTTCAAATCTATTTTCTATTTTTCGCTTGACTCACTTTAAGGGGTGGTGATACCTATTCATCTACTTATGCTTCTATCCATCTACCCATCCATCCTCCTGTCCGTCCATCCATCCACTCACCCATCCATCCATCCATCCATCCTTTCATCCATCCACCCAGAGCAGTATGTACTATGCTTTTTTGACCCTGTGCTAGGCGCCAGTGCTGCCGTGGGGGAGAGGACAGCTGAAGTCACAGGGAGAGATGGCTGTCCCCCCTTCAAAAAGAATTCTCAAGGAAGCCTTTACTGAGGGTGCCATTTGGTCTGGAAGCCGTGTGGTGGGAGGCGTCAGCCGTGCAGAGATGGGTGCAGATAACACATTCCTGAAAACAGCTTTTGCCACCTCCTTGTGGTGGAAAAAAGCTTGCTTGGGCTCTCCTGAGTACCTGGGGACGCCAGGTGTGGGCATGTGAGAGGGCAGGGGGTCCATAGTCCTGGAGGAGAGGTGCAAGACAGGAGCGGGGTCCCCAGGGCCCCATGGTCCCAAATCAGTGGTCTGGATTTTGTTCTAAACGTGATGAAAAACCTTTTAGGGGTTTTGGTGAAGGAGTCGCCCTGATGTGTATTTTTAGGAAGAATCCGTGGACTGCTGTGTGGACAGTTGCCTTTAGGGAGGTGAGGGAAGCAGGGTGATGTGTAAGGAGGCTGCCGTGTCCAGGGAGATGGAGCGAGAGTGGGGACAGGCTGTGTGTCTGCCTCGCTGCCAGGGGAGGGGTGCGGAGGGTGCTGCCTGGGTTTCTGGCTCAGCGCCTTGGTGGACGGCAAAGGCTGGAGGAAGCGACAGGCTTGGCAGTGTGCACAGGCACGCGTGTCATCTCAGACACAAGTCCTCGCTGCCTCTGCCTACTGACGTGGCGCGTTAAGGATTAAGTGAAGAGGCAGCCTGACCACGCTGCGCTATGCACATTTCGTGGCCAGCGCTGCCGTTATTTTCTATGATCGTGGCAGTGAATTTTTTTTTTTTTTTTTTTTTTTTTTTATGGCTGTGTTGGGTCTTCGTTTCTGTGCGAGGGCTTTCTCTAGTTGCGGCGAGCGGGAGCCACTCTTCATCGCGGTGCGCGGGCCTCTCACTGTCGCGGCCTCTCTTGTTGGGGAGCACAGGCTCCAGACACGCAGGCTCAGTAGTTGTGGCTCACGGGCCCAGCTGCTCCGCGATGGCAGTGAATTTTGATGGCTCCGTTTAGAGCGCATTCGGAGCGGGGGACGCGGAGCAGCTGCTCCGGGGTGGCTTCTGAGCAGCGCTCTGCTTTTTCTTGACGGAGCACAGGCTGGGTACAAGGCACACCCTAATCTTAGCTCCCAGCACACTTGGGCTGGGATGAAAGCTGAGAAGCACAGGTCACGGGTGTGCCGTGATTTGAATAATTCCCCCTCCTGCTGGCGTCTTGCAGCTTGCCAAGGGCCCTGAGAGTCTGAGCTGCCAAGCAGAGATTCCGAGATGGGGCCGGCGGGGGCTGCAGCCAACCCCGCCGGGCACTGGTCCAGGGCTCCCTGTGAACGCTGGCCGCTGGTCACACTGCGCCGGCCCATGGACGTGCCCCATCACCCTTACCTGCTGTTGCCACCACTCTCCCACCTGCAGCAGAATTCACAGGACCTCGGCGCCCCCTGTGAAATGATGTCCTGTTGTCTCTTCGGGAAAGCACGACGATGCCAGTCTTCTATCCTGCCCCGTGTGGAGGCTGCTGGGCCCCGTGGGCCCTCATGATTCCTCCTGGGGCGTCCCAGACCTCCTGGACTCAGGTCTCCCCATCGTGCCCCGTGCCGCCCCGGGCAGCACGTGCTGGGCCCCAGCATGGACTGGAGTGCTGGGGGCAGTGGGTGGGCTGCTGGACCCGTGAGTCACCGGCTACTGCAGTGGTAGATGACCAGGGGTCCCAGCGATGCTGAGGAAAGCAGGCAGAGCGATGCCAAGGGCTCTGGGCACAGAGACAGACGTGGGTGTGTTTGAATCCTAGCTCTGCCAATAACTTACTGGGTGGGATTTTATAAGCCCCCTGTAACTGTGATTCAAGAAAGCAGGAATCAGGTGCCTCGCTGTAGGGTCGAAGGCACACCGTGCAGAGACAGGGGACTGGGTGAAGCCGGCCAAGCAGAGGGCGGTGTTTCTTTACACACACAGCTGGTCTGTGTTTCTTGGTCCCTCTTTTGAGAGAGACTCGGAAGTAAAGAATCTTTCCCTCTCTTCCTAATACTACAAATTGCGGAGAGGCCTCGAGGACCCCGAGAGCTCACCCCTTTTGGGGGTAGCTGGCGCTTGGCTCTGGCTGGTGGGTGTCATGCAGGAACGTGGGCGGGTGCCACCAAGTCCTCTAGTTGTATAAGTGTGTCCCGAAGCACAGGCTTTGTATACGAAATAGCTCAACTTGTATATATCAGTGACCTATTAAAATAAAACCGTTTGACTTGGCCTCAGACCACCTATCAGCAGCCACTCTTAAAGATGTTAGCGTAGACATAAATAATACTGTAATATTTAAAGTAACCATCCACCCACCCATTCATCCATCTGCCCGCCCATCCATCCATTTATCCATCTATCCATTTACCCACCCAGCCGTTCAGTCTTCCAACCATCCATTCAGTCCACACATCCATATACCATTCATCCTTCCATCTTTGCAAGGGCCCATCTATCCTCCCACCCATCCACCCATCCGTCCATCCTCCCACCCACCTATCCACCTATCCATCCATCTATCCATCCATCTACCCATTCATCCATCAACCATCCATCAACCATCCATTCATTTATTCCTCATCTATCCATCCATCCATCCATCCATCCATCCATCCATCTTTGCAAGGACCCATCTATCCTCCCACCAATCCACCCATCCATCCTTCCTCCCACCCACCTATCCATCTATCCATCCATCTATCCATCCATCTACCCATTCATCCATCATCCATCCATCAACCATCCATTCATTTATTCCTCATCCATCCATCAACCATCCATTCATTTATTCCTCATCCATCCACCCATCCATCCATCCATCTGCTCTTCATCATCTGTCTATCCTTCCACCCACTTACCTATCCTTCCTGCTTTCCTTTCTTCCTTTTTTCCTGTCGTCCACTCATCCATCCATCTCCCCTTCCTTTCTTCTTTCCTTCCTTCATTCTTCCCCGTTTTCTTCCCATCCACCCATCCATTCACCCATCCATTCATTCATCCCACATCTGCTCAGTGCCGCGGCTGTGCTCTCCACACAGAAGGTGGCTCTCCTGCCTTCGAGGACAGCCAGTTTATCTTCACCCACTGCCTGCTGTGAGTTTAGAGGCCAGGATTTGAACCCTGGAGTGCCTTCATGCCTGTGTTCTTACCACTGCCCACACCTGGGCAGCCCCATCACAAGTCCTAGGCACCCTGCGTGTTCTCTGCACGCGGCTCAGCTCTCACCTTCCAGCCAGCCTTTGACATGATCCACAAACACGATTCCCGAGATCTCTGCCAATCCGTCGGTGTGACGCCTGTGTGGCACTACGTGGACCCTTCAGGGGGACAGAAGGAGGAGCCAGCAGGATAAGGGCGCTCGGTCCGACTGGGCTGCATGTTCTGAGGGCCGTCCAAGGGCCAGGCATTACGTCCACTGCCGGGTCCCATCCTGGTCCTTGTAGGGGTTCCAGGCACAGGGCCCACTGAGCTTCTATACGTAGAGGAGGGCGGTGGGGGGGAGAACTCTGCTCCGATAGGTACCGAGTGCCTGGGACTGCCTCACGGGATGGTGGGTACAGGTTGGGAACAGGGGTTGGGATTCACACCCTCCCAGGCTCCCACGGGGGTCAGTACACGCGGAGTTGCTGGAAACGTGCCTGACCCATCACCGGGCTCAGCATCTGTTACCGTCTCCGTCGCTGTCATCATCCACATGGTTCTGGGGGTCCCTCCCAGCTTGGGGGGTGGGCTTGCTTGCACAAGGTGGTGGTACTGGGTGATGCTGTCCCCCTTGTCCAGGGACCCGTCGTAGGCAGGTGGGCGGGGCTAGGAGTCCCTCCGGGTAGTGACAGCTGTGGACGATTCCCAGAACAGGGCCCTGGTTGCAGCTGCATTCTGGGGGGCTCCGTCTGCCTTCAGCTGGACCAAGAAAGAAGAGGCTGACTGAAGGGCTACTGTCCATAGGTTGTTGGAATTGTTGGGAGGACGGGGCCTGAGCCAGGGGGTGCAGGAGGTAGGGCACAGTGGGGAGGGCACCGCAGTCGTCTGTGACTCAGGTGGGCTGAGCCGTCAGTTTTCCAGACTTCTCCAGGAGCCGGCTGACTTCTCAGCCACTGAATCGTCGGTCCCCTGGGCTCAGAATACCTTGTTTGTTTCCTCCAAGCTCTTTTCCTCACGTGACCAAATTGGATTAAGGAGGCGGAGAGAACAGGGCAAGCGTTTTTAATTATCCCTAGTAATGAAGTTGGTGACAAGCGGGCGAGCCTGCTGTGCATAAAGCCAGGGCCACAAGGGCACCTACTGGCATCTGGCCAAAGGGCCGTCCATCCTTTCTTTATAACAGGTCACCAAAAGCGTCCAGCTTTCTGGGACAGCGGGACCAGGCCCCAGACTACCTTGCTCCACAGATGATAATTGGAACATCCAGGGCCAGGTTTCCGATGGCCGTGGGTGAAACGTGCTTCTGAGTTTCTGCAGAAACATAATTGAGTGTGGCCGGTGCCACTGTCCCCTCCTGAAATGGGCCGCCGATGCAGCAGGGAGACCAGTCCCGTCCCCTCTCAGGATGGGTTGGCCAGGGCCCGGGGGCTTTGCTGCCATGTCACCTGTTCCCAGGAGGGAGCAGAGCGGGATTGTACAGCTGTGCTTGCCAGCCGAGGGCTGAGCCTTTCGAGTGTGAGTCTGTCCGTTTTCCATTCGCAGCTCCTGCAACTCCCTTTCCAGAAGGGCCTTTCCTAGCTCATCCCTGAACGGGGAGATTGAGGTTTGTCCTTGGGATCTGCGCCTAGCCCCTCCCCGGCTCCAGAGGGCCCCCTGGAGGCAGGAGATTCAAGGCTGGGTTGGGGTCCCCAGAGAGCCGGCTGTGCAGCCCTCTCAGCCCGTTTGCTTATCCTCTCCCTCAAGCTCCTTACTTTACGTTTGCCTGGGGCTCGTTTGGGTAGCGGTGGTGGCCACGACCGTGAGGCACCACGCTTTCCTGGACCATCAGCTGGTCACCTTCTCGTGGGGTGGATTCACCAGGATTTATGCCAACATTATTGGTGGGTGGAGGTAGCTTTCCTTCACGTGATAGTTAACAAAGGGCCTTGGGGCCTTGAAATAATTTGGCTCTTTATCAAAAATGTATTTATTTATTTAGAGAGTTCATATTTGATCTTCACAGAAATTACACAAATATACATTCATGTGAAAATCGCCCAAATCCCCATCCCTCTGAGATAATCACTGTCTACACTGATATGTCATATTCCTGGGAGATCGCAACGGGTTGAATAGTGTCCCCTCCAAAACTCACGTCCACCCAGAACCTCCGAATGTAACCTTATTTGGCAGTAAGGTCTTTGCACATTTAATTAGTTCAGTTAAAATTAGGTCGTACTGAATTAAGACGGGCCCTAAATCCATTGGCTGGTGTCTTTATAAGAGAAGAGAGGGGGCTTCAGACACAGAGACATGCAGATAGGCACACAGAGAAGATGGGGCAGAGGCTGGAGGGATGCGGCCACAATCCGAGAGACGCTGCAGCCCCCGGAAGCTGGAAGAGGCAGGAAGCCTCCTCCCCCAGAGCCCCCAGAGGGAGCGCGGCCCTGCGGACACCTTGATTTGGGACTTCCGGCCTCCAGAACCGTGGGAGAATCCACTCTTGCTTTTTGGAGCCGCCCACTTCGCGGCAAGTTGAGGCAGCGCCAGGACACGGATTCAGGGATCACACCTATGTTTTAGTTTTACCTCCTCCTCTAACTGGGAGCCGACGAAGACGCCCAGAAATCATCCCACACGAGGCAAACTCCAAGTTGACAGGTGCTGTTTGGATGACACATCTGCCTGTGTCGTGCCCGCCAAGAGGGAGCAGCGTGGGACCCCGCTGGCCCATTAAGAAAGCAGAGAGACACCGCCAGCTGCACCCCAGGCTCCAGCGTTGCTTCACGTTCATCCCCTTAGGCGGGGAATGTTCCCTGGGGTGGTGGAAGGTTCCGGGGCCCTCAAAGCTCTGGGCACCAGGGCTGTGGGAGACTCTGGGACCCTTGGTCCAGCCCCGCCCAGCTGCGGCTCTGCAGTCCACTCCCTGAAACAGTCTGGCTCCATCCCACGGGCTCTACAGGGCCTGTCGGACCTGCCAAGGCTCCCTCTGTCCACGCACACCCAATGCCAGGTGCCAGAGGTACTGCAGCCGTGGCCCCCGGGGCACACCCCCCGCCCCCAAGCGTGCCTGAGTCATGGCTCCCACAGCCTCCTGCTTCGCTGGGTCAGGGGACATCAGCTTCATCTTGTGGACAAGGGTCCGGACACCAGCTGGCTCTTGGCCTCGCCAAGGCGCCCACCTCCCTGGACCCCATGCTGGACCCCTCCTATCAACACACGTGTCCTGGGTGTGGGTCTCAAGGAAAACACGCCACCCCGCACCCCCCTGAGACCTGGGCTTCACGGAGCGAGGTCCTACCCCGCCGCCATCCTCGAGGGGGACAGCCTCAGTCCTTCCTGCCTTCCACGGTCCTCCCGCCCCCGCCCTGCATCGCCCAGAGCCACGCCCTTAGCCTTCCCTGCATCTGCGTTCCCAGGGGGCACCTTCTAAATGATAGCCGGCCACACGCTCCGACACCGAGCAGTGTTTCGTGTCTGGATTGGAGCCCTTGTCTCCTCTGCAGACCGCCCCCCAGGTCTCCCCCGGGTCAGCGGACCCTGCAAATTCCTGCTCCCCAGTATGCAGAATGGCCTATAGGGTCTCGCTTTTAAAAGGAACTGTGTTTTATTACTTTCAGGAGTGTAGGAACTGGCACATAATGCCTGGTAGAGCTCCCTGGGTCAATGGTTTTTATTAATTGATCACATTGTATTGTAATTATCTGTTTAGGAGTCCACTTCTCCACCAGACTATGGGGGCCATGGGGGATCTGACCCTTGCACCCACTCAGTATTATCAGGGGAGCTGAGCCTCACCTTCTGGTCCAACTGGCCCCAAAGCTCTTAATGACTCTGCTCTTCCTCTCTCGGGTATTAGAAAATCAGCATTGCCAGCCTCTAATAGTCATGGTGAGATCTGGCTGTGAGTAACCAGTTAATTCCAAATTTTTCAGAAGTTTGTCTTTCCAATAAAATTTCAGCTAGGTGTTCCGGCCCTGGGGCAGCGTTCCATGGTGTCTGAGGCCCAGGTCCTTCTATCTCATGGCTCCACTCTATGTGGACTTCCTTCCCAATTTCCCTCATAGTCCAAGGTGGCTGCTTCAGCTCTGCCCATCACATCATCATTCTTTTTTTTTTTTTTAATTTACCATTTTTTGTTTTGTTTTTTTAAAAATTTTATTTATTTATGGCTGTGTTGGGTCTTCGTTTCTGTACGAGGGCTTTCTCCAGTTGCGGCAAGTGGTGGCCACTCTTCATCGCGGTGCACGGGCCTCTCACTATCGCGGCCTCTCTTGTTGCGGAGCACAGGCTCCAGACACGCAGGCTCAGTAGTTGTGGCTCACGGACCTAGTTGCTCCGCGGCATGTGGGATCCTCCCAGACCAGGGCTCGAACCCTTGTCCCCTGCATTGGCAGGCAGATTCTCAACCACTGCACCACCAGGGAAGCCCCCACATAATCATTCTAATCAGCCAGAAGGAAAAAGGAGTAGGAGGCAGGCATGTCCCCACCCTGTAAGGATACTTCTCCTAAATGGCAACATTGCTTTCATTTGCATCTTGTTGGCTAGGACCTTACCACACAGCTCCCTCCTAGAAGGGAAATGCCATCTTCTTTCTGGGTGACCCGGTGACCAGCTGAAGGGCCAGGTTCTGTTACAGAAGAAGATAGAAGGACAGAAAGGGGGGACAGGCAGGAGCCCGAGCCACGCCAGACCTTTCTTTTGCCTTTGCTGAGGCAATCTTTTCCAGAGGAAGGTCTGTCCTTTCCCCGTGAGGCTCTGGGGTTTGGATCTAAGGGTTGGAGAGGAAGGGCTTGGTGGAATGGACAATTTGGAGACCTGGGCGTGATGGGGAGGGTCCGGTAATTCTGCTCGGGGGCTGACAGTCCCTTGCGGGCTGGGTCCCGCCCTCCCTCCCCGAAACTCTTGGAGGGCCAGAGCCACACTTGTGCGTCTTCAGGGCACAGATAGTCCCATTCTCGTTACCTCGCTCTGAGCCGGGGCACGCAGCGGCAGTGTGCCCACGTTACAGGAGGATACGCTTGGGCTTGGGGACCCCTGTCCAGACCCGGCCCCGCGGGTCCTCCTCCTTAACCTCCCCACAATCTCGACGGGCTGCCGGGGTCCTTCTGGGCGGCGCCCTGAACCCCCAGCTGTGATCCGCGTTAACCCGCCTGAGCTGCAGGCACAGTTACATCCCAGGCCGGGGGCACTCGGAGCCGGGGTCCTGCAGAACCACCAGGAGCAGCCAGGACACACGTTCCTCAGCAGAGACGGTTTCCACGGGTGCCTGAGGCTTCTTCAGCAGCTCTGGGCACTGCCTGGGTGACCAGGAGGGCATGGGGTAAACCACCCATGCCTACCCCCGCTGAATGCAGGCTTCTCATTCAGGGAAACTTCAGTGAAAACCTCTGCTCCTTGTGGGCCTGAGGCTGGCCAGTGCCAGGGTGGGGTTTGGAGCAGACATGTCCAGGGCCAAGTCCCAGGTGGAGCTGTGTGACCTTGTGCGTGTCGCTTGACCTCTCTGAGCGCCCTCCGGCCATCTGAGTATCGACCTCCTGACACTGTTGTGAAGATTCAAGGGAATCGGGGAGGAAATTCTGACCCCTGCTACAACATGAACGAAACTGGAGGACATGCTGAGTGAGGCGGGCCAGTCACAGAAGGACAAATCCTGCCCGATTCCATTCGTAGGAGGACCTAGAGTCCTCAACCCAGAGAGACAGGAAGTAGATGGTGGAACCAGGGCTGGGCAGGGGGTGGGGGGTTAGTGCTGAATGAGGGCAGAGTGTCCGTTTGGGAAGATGGAGAAGTTCTCGAGACGGACGGTGGGGATGGCTGCACAACAGTGTGAATGTACTTAATGCCACTGGCCTGGACACTTCGAAATGGTAAAAAAAAAAATTTTTTTTTTGTTTTTTGGGCCATGCCGCGCAGCTTGCGGGATCTCAGTTCCCCCACCGGGGATTGAACCCGGGCCACAGCAGTGAAAGCGCCAAATCCTAACCACTAGGCCACCAGGGGACTCCCAGAAATAGTCAATTTTATGTTGTGTGTATTTGACCATCATTAAAAACAATTTTTCGAAAAAGGAGATAAGGTAATGAAATATTTACCCCGATCATCAGCGCGAACACTGGATAAATGGCGGCTGTCAGTGGATTTGACCTGACGTTCCTGTTGCCTGTTTGTTGCTTTGGTTGCCTTCTGACTGCATAGATGCCACAAGAAGAACTCTCAAAGGGAGAAAAGGGCCAGGAATAGCTGACGTGTGTGTCAGCCCGTTTCATTCTCACTCGAGCACTTGCGTTTTCCACTTGGAGGAGGAGGAAACCGAGGCCTGGAGGTGAGGTCGCCTGCCCGGCGCTGCCTCGGGTGGATGTGGGGTTCTGCCCCAGCCAGGCCCCTCATGCCTTGGCCAGGCCTGCCTCGGCCGCCAGCCCCGACGGAGGGGACGGCCTTCCTGTCCTCACCGACCCCGTCTGCCGTCCCAGGGGGCGTGCCCGGCCTGCTCCCCGCCCCGAGCACTCGGCCCAGCCTGTTTGCAGCACTGACCGTGACCTGGGCGCCCTAGCCGCCCGTGCTCGCGACTCAGGCCTCCCGGGATATAACCCCCCGAGCAGAGCCACCGGGCCAGAAGGTGCTGGTCCTTAGCGTCGCGTACTCGTTTGATCCCTGGTGGTCTCCACAGGGGCTGGGGTCAGGCTCGCCCCGTGGGATGAGTTGGGGGCTCTGATTCTGAACGTGAGAGCGATCGCACCCCGGGTGCACCGTGGGAAGCTTGCGTCTCGGTGGCCTGCCGCCTGTGCCCTGATCACACGTGCAGAGTCCTGGGTTCTAGTGAGTTCCCAGCTGTTCTGCAAGAACACACAGGTCTGGGGTGGAATCCCGTTGGAAACACTGCCTGCTTTGTTGTACCCTTCCTGGACCCTTGGGACGCACTTTAGAACGTTCAAGGCCCTGGTGGGTCCTGCAGTAAAGATGCTCCCTGACTTTGTTTGACCTGGTGTTTCCCAGACTCGACTGTGGAACCTGTTTTGCACCATCTGCCCCCAGGGTCCCCAGGGTCCCATGGAACTCACTTTGGGAAAGCCGCACTGAGTCAACACCAAGGCCGCCGCGTGACTGCGCTGGGCCTGGTGGGGTGCTCGGGGGTGGGCTGGGGGTGCCTGCTTCCCGCTGCGGGGATGCTCAGAGAGGGAGCAGCTGTCATTCAAGCCCCCCAGCCCCCAGATTCCCGGCGGCTCACAGCAGCTCCTTCTACCCGTACCTTAAGACACATTTCTATAAAACAGTCACTAGTCGCGGCGTTTAAAATCAGATTTCATGTAGAAATCCAGGGTGCCGGCTTCTTTTTTAGGAAGTCGTAATAATACTGCCGTAGCTAAGAGACTCGGGGAGAAACGCTGTCCTGGGAGAGGCCCCTCCTACTGCTTCGTGGGCTGTAAAATGAAGAGCCACGGGCTGCACGCTCTTTCCAGCGGCTGAAAGTGGGTGCACAGCCTCCTGCACCCGGGCCCTGCCAGGCCTGCTAGAGCCGCAAGGAAGCCATGCCCCACGCTGGCCGGTTCCCCCCCGCCCGGCGCCCCATCCCGGCGCCCCCTGAGTCCCGCCCTCACCTTTGGTCCACACCTTCCCAGGTGACCCACTCTGAGGCCAGATTACGAGGATGCAGGGGGTGGCAGAGCCGGGTCGGTTCCTTTTTTTTCTTTTAAAGATTTTTTTTTGATGCGGACCATTTTTAAAGTCTTTATTGAATTTGTTACAATAGTGCCTCTGTTTATATTTTGTTTTTTTTGGCCGCAAGGCATGTGGGATCTTAGCTCCCCGACCAGGGCTCGAACCCGCACCCCCTGCGTTGGAAGGCGACGTCTTCACCCCTGGACCACCAGGGAAGGGAAGTCCCCGAGTCAGTTCATTTATCTGAAGACGCCGGGCGCGTTCAGATGGCTCAGACGCTGCATCTGTGAACCTGAGCCCTGGGCTGAATTAATGGGGGGCCAAGGGTGGGGACTGAGCACTTGGTAGAGCGAGAACAGGTGTGGCGGCGGCCACGGGCAGAGACACGCTCGGGCAGGGTGTTTTTCTAGAGGAATCTGAAGTTAATTCAAGATGCCTGTGTCGGGTGGGGTGAGGGGCAGTGCCCTCCTCGGCGCGTGATCTGGAAGCCAGGCACGCCCCGCATTTTTAACACCGACAGCAGATTCTGGGGTGGACGGCTGTGCTTCCTGGCATTGCTTTCTTGCTTAAGAACACAGAGCAGAGGCGCTGCCCTGAGCGACAAGGCTGCGTTGGGGGACCCCGTCATCAGAGTGGTGTTGGCGGAGGGGAGGACATCCCATTCCAGCTGCCAGAGGAGCCCTGACTCCACGGGGCGGCTCATGAGACCTAAAGCAGAGGCCGGTGTCTCAGTCTCCCCGAGGCCCGCATAAACCCTGTGTGGGGTGGACGCCCCCTCCTGCGTCAGCCTGCACCCCTCACCCATGAAGCAAAGGGCTCAACCGTCTTGTTCCAGGGCCCCGCTGGCCCTGCTGAGGTCACACCTCTCCTCAGAGCGGAGAAGGAGGCCCGGCCCCCTGGCGCAGTGCTCTTTTGCAAACCCAGACAAATTCCCAAATCCCATCGTGTGCCCGGGGCACATCCTCTGCACCAGGAAATGCACCAAAGGCTCCACGTTTGGATCAACCCATTCGGTGCCCACAGCACCCACTGCGGGTAGGTCCTCCTGGCACCGGAGTGCGTGCGGGTTTAAATGAGAGCAGACCCCGGGCCTCGGCTTGCATCTCAGCTCTGTGACCTTGGGCGGGTTACTGACCCTCTGTGAGCTGAAGTTGCGTCCTTGGTATCAGTGGGATAGTATTACTCCTTGTGGCTTTGGTGCTGAGATCAGGCACGCGCAGTGCTGAAGCAGGGCTGGGACCTTGTCAGCAGCGGGTCAGTGTCAGCCAGCGTCATCGTCACCATTGTTATTATTGTTGATTCACAGATGAGCAGCCTGAGACCCTGCGGGCTCAGATATCTCCCCCAGGAAGCCCACCGAAGGGTAGCGCCGTCCTTTTCTGCCCAGATAGGTCCCTCCCCCACTTTCTGTCCCTGACTTAGCACAGGGTTGCCGTCCTCCCAAAGGCACATCCCAGACCCTCCAATCCCCCTCCCTGCCTCTCCACGTTGCAAAAGACACGCAACCCAATTCCGGTCTCAGGGTTGCTGTGCACCCAGACGGTATCCTGGGCTCCTGGCCGCTGCCCTAGGCCACCTTTTTCCCGGGGGGGTGGAGACGGGGACCATCTGTGCGCTTTCCTGCCCACTGCGCGTTGCTTGCAGTCCGATTGCAGGAAGCGCGGGGTCAAGCGCTGGCGAGATCAGTCCAGCACCACCTCGAGCTGCATCTATTTTCAGACCGCGCTGCAAACTAGTTGGAAACGCACTGTCTTTTGCTCCTTTGTTCTGGTCCCTTGTTTTCCATCTCTCTGTAATTATGGGAAATGTGTGTTCATTCACTCAGGGCCACCTGTTTGATTCTTAATCTCATTGGGCGTCTCTCTCTCCTTCATCACATATGTCCTGTTTCTAATGGGATCTCAGTTTCATCAGCTTCTTCCAAATCCTGCCTCAGACTCCTGGGAACAGTCTGTGCGAATGACACGGGGGCGTCATAACCTGCATCTCCCATCGCTCCGCCTGTGCCCTTGGGACCATGACAGCCTCCTGCCCTGGGTGCCCGCTCCAGTAAGGCCGGTGTCATCAGCTCGGTCTGTGCTGATAAGCAGACCCCGGGGAAGTTCATGAAGCCAAACAGGAGAAGCTTCATGGACTTGCCTGGTGACCTGGAGGGGCTGGTGTTACCACAGTCCACTCCTCTGCTGGAAGGAGAAACCCTCTGGTGGTGGTGTGCCCCTCAGAGTGGAATCATATCCCCTCGAATAAGCCACTCCAGGTACGAGCGCTCTTATTAGCACGCTGATATTCCTGCTTTTCTCAATTTACCGTTGCCTGGTTGAGACACGTTTTCTGTTTCTCACTCCAGAAATGAATTTTTTTTTTTTCTTGTAAGAGAAAATTTGGTTCCCATTGCCCATTTGTATAAACTGGTATAACTCTTTGGGGAAAGCGATTTACCGAAAGTGTACCCAGAGCCATAGAAACATTCAGCCCTTTCAGCCTGGCAATTCCGCTCGCTCCTGGGAATAGAGTCAGAGGAAGTGACTTGAAGGAGGAAGGGGGGCTACGCGCGTGAAGATGTTCTCGGCAGCGTTGTTTATAAAAGCGAGAAGGCAAAAACCATCTCAGCCTGACTCTAAGGAACTTGCCATGTTGACTCACCAGGTGTTCTGTGACGTGCAGCTGGATGACCCACGCTGCTGGGACACTAGGTGGTACTTTAAAGGGCAGAACGCAGAACCCCGTCCACCTCCACAGCTGTGCCGGGTGCGTCTGAATCCTAGGAAGTGGGCAGGTCTGTGCCACACTGGAAAATGTGCATGGCGTTCTCAACAGTATTTGTCTCAGCTGAATCACTTTGTGATACAGCAGAAACTAACACACCATTGTAAAGCAATTCTACTCCAAGAAAGATGTTAAAAACAAAAAAAAAACCAATATTCTTCTCAAAGATGTGGCTATCTGTGGAGGGCTAGACTCGGAGTTTAGGGAGCGAAATTGCGTGACCGTTTCGGGCAGAAACAGAACAGCCTGGTGGTGACTGAACAGCTGGAGTTCTGCCCAAGGGAGTGCTCTGCTGACCCCATTAGGAAAATGGGGCATTTGCTGGATTTTTTTTTTTTTTTAAGCAGAGTATTCATGAGCTGAACTGATGCCGTGGGGGACGGGTTAGTCAGGATGATGGTGCTGGAGGTTCTTTCTGTCCAGAGACGTGGAGGAAAGCCGGCCGGGCTGGGCGTAGAGGGGGCACTGAACAGCTGGAGGTGCTCCCCCAGCACATACTTGGGGAGTGGCGGGGGGCTTCAAAGGCTTCACGGCCCCTCCCAGGGAAGGCTGAGGGGTCTTTGGGGAAGGATTCATTGAGGCCCAATCTCCCAGCCCAGGAGGAAGATGAGGGTGGTACAGCCACTCGTCCAAGGAGGTGGAATTTAGAGACCGAAGGTGGAAGCACAGGGACATGTGTATGCAGTCCCCTGGTTCCCAGCCCAGGCCTGAAGCACGGCGCTCAGGGAAGTGTGGCATGGAGGGACCTTGCCCGCCTCTTGGGCCTCTGGGCGGTGGGAGCCCTGCTCGCTGACCCCTGAGCCTTACAGCGAAGCTTCCTTCAGCTTTGAGACAGGGCTTGGCTTCTTCCCTGAGCATGAAGTGAGCCCCTGCCTCCCAGGAGGAGCCGGGTCCCATGAAGCAGAGAATCCTGGACTCAGGTCAGCAAGGCATGCAGAGGTGCCCACACCCGGCCGAAGGGCCCGGGGGTGCAGGGCTGCAGACCCCTCCCCTCCTCCCACTGAAGGGGCCTCTGAAAGGCCATGTGCCAAGGACGCCACCGGAGCCCCACTTACAGGCTCAGAGAGGTCATTCAGCCTGGCTGTGGTTGCATAGCTAAACCTCAGCACAGGTGCAACCAGGACTGGCGGATGGCAGGGCCCTTGCAGTAGCCACTGTGGCCCTGGGGCTCTGTGGCCCACATCTTGACCACCTCGGGGCCGCCCACAGTGTCTCTGGGAGCCGGCCCGGGCTGCCCCAAAGGGAAAAGGTGCTTCCTCCCCCAGAATGGCTTCTCTTTCCAGCTTGTGTGTTGACCCCAAATCAAGGGAAGGCAAAACTATCTTCTAATTTAAAAAGAGTGAGTGATCTGAAAGTCTTTTCAGACATAATGAGAGGTTGGATGTGTACAAGGCTTTGGGAGTCCCCAAGGGCTACACGGGCGTCACCTGAAGCCTCACTGTCCCACTGTGGTCTGGCAGCAGTGGTGGCCCTGGCAGGCAGCGGGGCACCTGAGAGAGACAGACAAGGTCCCACCATCCTGCAGGAGCCCCGAGTGAATGGGGGGACACACAGAAGGTGTCCAAGTCCCACGGGGATGACACCCTGCCAGGAAATAGGGCTGTGGTTGCAGGTGGACCACTTGATAGGGCAGGGGGTGGTCCCCTCTGGGACTGAAGGATGCAGTGGGGTGGGCTCCAGGGACGGCTGCCCAGGCTGTGGCAGCCACTGAGACTTGACGTAGATGGGTGTTTCGGCTGGACACCCCGGACGAAGTAGGAAACAGCACAGGAGAGACAGGTAGATGCCCCCCAACCCTCCCCCGCCCCTGCCAGGCCCCTCATCCTGCAGGAGCTGGCTCACCCAGTGAGTGAGGAGGACAGGCAGAGGGGCTGGTGACATCTCGGGGGCTGGTGCAAGCACCCAGGTCAGGGCTGAAATTCCAGGCCCTTCTGGGACATCGAATTGCAGGGCTTGGGTTCAGTATCAGCTGCTGGGTCAGGGATGGGGCTAAGGGCAGACCCTCCCCCCCATGGCCAGGCTGTGTGACCTCAGGCAGGTTAGTGAAGTGCTCTGGGCCTCAAGGGTCCTCCAGTGCATAACGGGGAGGAGTCGCCACTTGGCACGGTCGTGGGGAGAAGGGACAGATATGAGACACACGTAGCAGTCATTGTCTACTGCTTCCACTTTTGCTGTTGTGGTGACTGTTGTCTTATATCTGGATCCCACATCTTTTCTACATTTCTGCAAGAGAGCAGAGCAAGCCAAGGTGTCTCTGGGGCCCCAGTGAAATCCATCAAGTCCCTTTGACCTGGGGAGGGCTGACCTGAGTCTCAGAGGTACCCCAGGGCCCAGGTGGCCAAGTGGGACCCTGCCCAGCAGCCCTGAAGATCCTGTGGTTCTGTCCTCGGCCTGCCGGGGTCGGGGGGGCCCATGGCCTGCAGGCTCCAGCCTCCCTGTGTGGCTGCCCAGCTCCCCCGAAATCGCGCCGCTCAGCTCCAAGAACCCTCTCTCCTCTTGGAGAAGGATGCTTCACGGAGCTGACAGGGTCCTCGGGTTTGCCAGCCAGAAGGACGTTTAGTGGGCATTCTACTTGACCCCTTATTTGACATATGGGGAAACTGAGGCCCAGGGGAGGCGGGACCCACAGCCAAGCAGAGGTGGGATCAGGACACACACAGGTGAGTCAGTTGACTTCCCCGTTCAGCATCACCTGCCCCCCAGGTGAGCCCCCTGCCCTCCCCCCGCAGGGTCTACCCCACTCCCTCCTGTCCAGCGGTCGGGACACCACTGGCTGGCTTTGACATTGAAGTGGAGGTGGAAGTGAGGCCAGCGCTGCCCCGGAGTGAAGGGCACGGGGTTGAGTGAGTTCTGGCACTGCTTGAGCCTCAATCTTCACGTCCGTAAAATGGGCATGAAAGGACCCACCTCACCTGGCTGTTGAGAGAACGGAACGTGTGACAGGCCCGGCCCTGGGCTGCGCTGGGTGGGCGTTCAGAGTGGGGGTCTACAGTGATGACGTGGGTATTCATGTTGGAGAAACAACCACCGCCTCAGCCCTCAGAGCCCTCCCCCTGCTCATCCCAAATTGCTCATGGGAGGCAGCCGCCGTCTGCATCTCTTCACCTTACTTTCCGAGGCCACAGCCCGCTGGCTGGCCCACCGGGGTCTTCTCTCCCCTCCTGCCCCTCGCGGTTGGGTTCTGCCTGGACTTGGGGTTTGCCTGATGGTGGCACCTGATCGAGCTCTGCTGCCAGCTCGGCCTGGGAAGGAATTCATTTGAAGGTGAAATAAGTCACCGAGGCTTAATTAGTTCCCAGAATACAAACCTGCCTTAGGACCTGCTAGCGAGGGCATGAACCCAGGTGGGGACCATCGCGGTGCTCACTCAGGGCTGTCACGAGCACTTCATTCTCCGGGCATCCCGGCACCTGTATAGGTTTCGATCCGCTAACACTTTGATCTAAAAGGTGGGGGCCCGAAATCTTCAAAGGCTGGATTCTTCTGTTGAAATAAACCTCCCCAGTGTCTGTGATCCTTCCCGCCAGGCTGCAAGGGCACCCATGGTGCCAGGAGCAACTGCATGTCTTGACTTCCACGGTCAGTGGTCAAGGCACACCCAGGCTTCCTCACTCCGGCCTGTCTCTGCTTTGATACACTCACCATCTCCCCAATGGACATACTTGCTGCCTCTAGACACAGAGATCAGGGACTCACTGCCACGTACTGTGTGTGCATGCAGGTGGGCAGTTGGGGAGATGCTTATTTGCTTAATATATGTTTATGAACCCATGACTTCTACCTTCCAATAATGTCAGAGCAGCTCAGGTCGGACGAACACTCCTGCTGATAATAATGACAAACTTGAGACAAAATATATAAAAATAGCAACAACTGCTTTTAGCCATTGATAGGTAACTGAAAGCAGATGGAACCAGAGGGGCCAGGACCCTTGACAGAAGGGGAGTCCTCCAGGTGAGACCCACGTGAATGAGGGGGTTCCCTGATAGAAAGTGAGTTTCTCTGGGTTGAGGATCCAGCGGTTGGAGGTCAGGGTCAGGGCCACCTGAGTGGCTGGAAATGGGGGGGCGGGGGGGGGATGCTGGAAAGTGGATAGCCCCCAAATCTGCACATAAATCCCCCTCAAATCCTTGACTGACTTCTGAACTGTCATGTGCAAAATGAGAGTCCAGGGGTCCCAGTGGAACACAGTAGCTTAAAGCTCAACGAGCCAAGGGGAGACAATGTGGAGTTGAGTTCTGTCTCATTCGAGGAGTTTGTTTCTGCCAGAGCCCAAGAAGGGCCCCAGAAGTCAGGACCTCCCATAAGGACCACACCAACAGAGATTTCCCCAAAAAGCCTAAAAGCCATGCTTTCACAGGACAAAGTGTTCTGCTGATAATTTTACTCCCTGCCAGAGGAACTCAACACTCTTCAGAGGAAGATAACAAGACCCAGAGTCTCTACAACATATCAAACACAATGGCTGATATAGAATCAAAAATGACTAGACAAGCAAAGAAGCAGGAAAGCATGACATGTAATCAAAGGAGACCTCAATTAACAGAAGCAGAACCAGAGACAACCCAGATGTTAATAGGCAGACAAGGACCTAAAATAACTGGAACATGTATTTATAAGCTCCCACTTGGTGCCGGGTCTTGTGTTGTGTCCTGTGTAAAGCCCCTCCCCCACCCATGCCTTCCAGAAAGTTCCAGCTGTGGGGTGGAGGTGTTCATGGTGGGAAGAGTTCTAGAAACAGATATTTCATGTAGTGAGACAAACACAGTGAAAGCCTCAATGACAAAGTCCAGGATGTGAGGTAGGAAAGTGCCATTCTTTCATTTATTCATTTGTCGAATCAAGGTAGAAAAGCACAGGTATCTAGTGGGAGGCTGAGCTGTGTTCCGGTGATGAAGTGGTGAATAAGACAGACGCAGTCCCTATGGATAAAATACGATAATATAAGCAAACTCACAAATGGTGTGATTTCAGTTTTTGAGAAGTGCAATGAAGGAAAAGTAACAAGGGGCTAAGAGAGAGAATAAGAGGGTTGCCTTTTTAGAAAGGATGGTCAAGGAACACCTCTGGGATGAGGCGACCTTGAGAGTGAGTGCTGAAGGATGGGAGTTAGAGAAGCCAGCTCGAGGGGAGGGTAAAGGAGTCCATGTGGGGGGCACAGCAGAGGTGAGGCCCAGAGGGGTGTTCAGGGCACCGAGAGGGGCCGGCAGGGGCCTGTGGGGGGAGGGGCGTTGTGGAGGAGCAGGGGTAGCGGAGGTGATGGCATGAGGACCCCTGGGGGCCTGTAAGGGAGAGCGACACAGCCTGCCACATGTGGTGTCTTTGAAGTTCAGGCAGCTCTAACAAAACGCCACAGACAGGGCACGTTAAACAACAGACATTTATCTCTCACAGTCCTGGAGGCTGGACGTCCAAGATCAAGGCGCCTACCAGTTCAGGTCCTGGTGAGGCCTCGCCTCCTGGTTTGCAGATGGTGCCTTCTCTCTGTGTCCTCATGTGGCAGAGAGAGATGTCTCTCCCTGCCTCTTCTTATAAGGGCACTAATCCCATCATGGGGCCCCACCCTCATGACCTAATCACCTCCCAAAGGCCCCACCTCCCAATACCATCCCACTGGGAGTCAGGGCTTCAGCCTATGAATTTGGGGGAGATAACCTTCTATCTCTAGCACGTGGTCACTCTAGCTACCCTCCAGCCAGCTCAGGGGCTGCCTTTCCACAAATCGCTCTGTGTGTCCTGAGACATGTGGGCGTCCGTGGCTGCAGAGGTTCACTCTGTGGGGTCCTGGCACCTGCAGTGCAGTCCCCAGTGTCCAGGCACCCAGAAGGCTTCCGGAAGAGGTGTCCATGTCTGGCCTTGGGGGTTGAGGGCGGTTCCGTTGAGCAGTTGGGCAGGGTGGGCACTGGTGACTTGTCTCAGCGCCCTGAGCCTCAGTTTCCCCTGTGGGAAGTCCAGATGTCCTCCATCGCTGGGCTCTCAGAAGGGCCACCCAGGGTGGCTCTTGCTTTCTTTATTAAGCCACAGCGCTGCCACTTGCCCCACCCAACCGGGGGAGAGCTTTTGCCCGGCATGCAGTGTCTCTGCAGGACTCCGGGGCACAGGCTGAAGCTGCACGGAGGGAGGGGCAAAGGCAGGGTTTGGAGTCTGCGGTCCTTCCAGAATGCACCTTGGGGACCCTCATCCTCTGTGTGGTCAGCCCCAGTTCAACCCTCCAAAGCCCCTCTCCCTGTCTCTGCTCTGACCTTGGTCTTGACTCTAAAGCACTGCGTCAGGACTGGTGGGTAGCCCCTGCCGGAGCCCCCGACTCCTGCTACCATCAGCAGGGAGCCTGACCGCCCTGGGGAGAGACCCCCACCCCGGGGGGTGTTCTGAAGCCCCCTCATCGGTGCCCCTTACCCGATTATCCAGGGGCCTCAATGGGTCCTCCAGGAGCAAAGCTTCCCTCTGTGGCCCCAGCTGACGGGAACGTTACAAATCCTGCAGACACCTACATCTTTGTTCAAAGATAACCCCGCATTATTGCTGAGACGCCTTTTTATATCTCCTGTTATTTATAAAAGTATGATTCATTTAACAATTATTGTGAGATGGGGAAATGTTGCCTACTAATATTAAAATTGCAGTTATCTAAAGCAACGCAGAAAGGAAGCAAGGTCTGCTATTTTGGATCAGGTGGGGCGTAGGCAGGAAGAATCCGGGTCTAGCCCACAGCCCCCCAGGACCTGCTGCCTCCCTGGTCCTGGCTTGGTGAGCTGGGCCAGGCTCTCACACACGCAGTTTCCTTTTCAGCAATTGGTTTTTGCTTCTGTAAGATAAAGTGGAGGGCGGGGCTGGTGGGCCACTGAGACCCTCTGGAGTTTCGTTTCCTCTTTTCAGTTCCCCATGGGACTCCTGTCTGTCGAGAGGCTATAGCCGCCTCCGCAAGTTTGCATTAAGGCAGAGATAGACTCAGGGACTCTCCTGCTTACCCAGCCCCTGTCTCCATCCCAGCCAGCTCTCCCTTCTCCACCCACCCCCACAAACAGGAGGCGGGGCCTGAGTGAATCCCCAGGCCGCTTGGAAAGAGAAGGGAAACAGCCGCTATCTCTGGGATTTCAGGGCCTTGGAGACATTCACATCCCAGCCCCAACCCCAGCCCCAGCCCCAGCCCCGCCAGCTGGTCAGCCAGGGTCTTATTGAAGAGATCCCTCTGGCTGCTGATGAAGAAAAGGAAGGTCCCAAAGGATTTTGGTGGCTCTCAGCGTGCCAAGGGGGCCAGAGAGCCAGGCTTGGGAGCTGTGTGGCCAGCCTGGTGACCAGCCCACGTGTGGCTGCTGCACGGAGCCGGCGCCGCCCTGAGCCGGGTCCACGCCCCCTGGCCCCGTGGCGTTGCTCCTCCTGAACCAGAGCCTTGGCCGTGCCTCGGGTCGCCTGGAGCCCCGGCAGCAGCGCAAAAGCTGAAAGAATGAGCCCCAGCTCCCCCGACCCCCAGACAGGCAGGACGGGGGGTGGGGACTCTGCAGACACAGCAAGGACGCTGAGGACACTGGCCTGACCGATGTCCAGCGCGCCTGCCCGTGGGGGCCGGGCGGGAGCCCTGCAGGGCCGTTCCTTCTCTGGTGCCCAGCAGGGCAGCTGGGCCTCCGAGGATCGGGCAGGGCCTGGGCGGACATGGAGGTAGGATGGGGCAGAGAAGGGAGGCGATTTCAGTACAACCAAGGAGACCAGCTTGGTGGGCCTGGAGAAGGGCCTGGGGACACTCAGAACACAGTAGAAGCTGGACTCGCCACCTCCCTCTTTTCCGGTGCATTCGTTCACGCACGTCCACAGCAGTGGGAGCACACCCCCTTTGCCCGACGACAGGGGGGCTGGACCCTAGACCTGGCTGCAGGAAGCTTGATGTTCCCTGGAGCCGGGAAAGTCCCCAGGGCGGACTGCTGGCCTGGCGGCCCTGGGTGGGGCGGGGTGGGGGTGGGGTCTCTCCAGTAACTGGATCCATCCGGGAGACTTCCTGGAGGAGGCGGCACCCAAAGAGGCCATGTAAGTGCATTCTGAGGGACCTCGGAGGGCTTACCACAGACACAGGGGCAGGGTGGGGGCCGGGTAGATTGACTTGGTATTCACTCACAGATTTTTTTTTTTTTTTTTAGTTAAATGTATTTATTCAGCAGTTGCCCATTTAGCCACTGGCAACCTTCAAGTCCAGGCACTGGTACAGGTATTGATTCGATCCTCACCTCCTATGTGGCGACACCATTCACATCCTCACTGACAGAAGAGGAAATGAATGTACGGAGATTTATCGTGGCTTTCCCGGGTCACAGAGCTGGGAGGTAAAGGGGCTGGGACTCGACCCCAGAAGGCTGACCTCCCCCTTTTTGTGCCCTAAACACGACTTATGCGATCCCACAGCCAACACTGGGAATGCGTTGGGTTATTCCTACCTTACAGATGGGGAATCCGAGGGCCGGGGTGCCTGACCAGCCCATGGCCGCCAAGCAGTAAGACACAGAGCCGGCCCCTAAATCAGACGCTGGCCCACTTCCCCTCATGGGGCTCTTTCCCCGCCGGCTGGCACGGCGGGCAGAGGTGGGCTGATTGTCCACGCCGAGCAGGTGACGACGTTCCTGAGACCCACCGGCCCCGCAGACTCTCACCAGGCTTGTTTATAACACCTGGCGCTTCCTCCCTGCCAGGACTTCAGAGCGTCTTGAAATGTTCTGAGGTGCGAAGAGCCTTTTTTATAGAAAAAATGAAATTATTTTCAGCCTGTTATCAGGCAGTTGTCAAAAGACGTGGCAGATGAAGGGCTTAGACAGCGAGGGTTTGGGAGGCGGTCAGAGCGAGGCGGGGCATGGGGCACAGAGGCCAAAGCTGTGCAGGTCGGGGTAGGGGGGGCATGGGGTGGACGGGAGGGCGGGGCCGTGTCGCGCATCGTTTATTTATTACTTCTTGCCGAGGGCCTGGCACTGGACTCGGGCTGGGTGGGGCTGAGGTGATGCTAAAGGGCCAGGCCAGAAGGCTGACAGCTTGGGGTTCATTCTGGGGTGAACTTCTTCCTTCCTGGAAGCTATCTGATTTGGGGGACCTCCATCTAATCCCTCCTCCTGCCTTTTTGTCTTTCAAACAGGCCCCAACTCAAAAGATGCTCACTTATCCTTTGAGGTGGGTGGGTGGGTGGGTGAGCAGGTGGACAGATTCACCAGGTAGCATTCCGGTCCCCACCCCCTGCCACCTGCCACCTGCCACCCGCCTCCCCCCAGCCCAGCTCCGACCCAGAATTCTTCTTCTCCCTTCTCCCCGTCGTTTGGAATGAAATCCAGTTGAAACCAAACCTCAGTCCGCAGGAATGTGACCAGCGCAGCCTCTGATAGTCACTTTGGATGCTCCGTGAAGGACCCCGTGTAGGAAGAAAGGGTCTAGGAGTTGATGGGAGGAAAGCTTAGCCATCTTTGGGCTGGGCTCTGACACCTCCAAACCTACTTTATTTGTTGGGATGAAGCCTATGCTTCGAATGCCTCAGCTTTCCCTTCCAATTAGTATGTGGCAGGTGCGGGCGTGTTGTCTGTGTGACAGGAAAGGAGACTGGTGCACATGGGTGCAGAGCCAGCACACAGGTAGTGAGCTCCCTGTTGCTGGAAGTATTCAAGGAGAGCATGCCTGCCAGTGGCGAGGAGGTTTTACATGGGCGAGGTGGGTGAAGTCAGGAACGGACCACCTCCTCCCCAAACCCCGGCAGGATTTCTGTGGGGCAAAGCCTGGTCAGCGGGGCCGGGCACACAGTAGGTCTGCACATGAACCTAAGCTCTGGCTCCTAGTCTTAGTGAATTGTTTGCTCAGATTCCTGCAAGGGTGATTGGAAGAGTTGTCTGCTTATTAGAAGAACTGAAGGTGTCTGGAATGGGAATCCTTTGGCTAAAGGGTGTTTCCTGGGGTTCCTCAAATTCTGTTATGTCCAAAGTCTGCTCATATGCCCCCACCCCGCCCCTCATGCAGCCTGGGAGGGAGCCAGAATCTTCTCTGTCCTGACCACTGCTGCATCCCCTGGGCCTGCACAGCTCGGGTCCTCACGTGCGATGGGACGTGGACACTGGGTGGGGGGGCAGGGGTGATGGAGAGCCCCGCCTGCCCCTCTGCCCGGGGCCAGCCAGCCTGTTTCCTGGTTACAGGGTCTGTCTCAGCAAGGCTCACCTCTCGGGTGGGAAGCCGGGAGGGCCCCATGGTTTCCAGACTCTGCTCCTACTTGTGGACAAACGCACCATGAAGGTCACTCCGAACACAGTGACGGGGCAGCGGGCCGGGGGCTGTCCCACCTGGGCCACGTGTAAATGCTCTTTGGGCATCTCGGGTTCTGCTCCCAGCGCGGGGGCAAGGGCTCCACCCCAGGTCCACAGCGGGGGAGCCGGCGATGGCCAGGCACCTCTGGCCTTCGGCGGGGTCGCCGCCCATCAACCCCGGAACACAGGCACTCTCTGCTGACAGCAAAGGTGGCAGCGCCAGAACAAAGATTGTCGCGGGGACTTGGTGCGGGAGGAGGCCCACGCTTTGGGACAGCATCGATCACTAGCAGATGGAGGGAGGGCTGAGCACCACAGAGCCGCCCACTCCCCAGAGGGTTTCCTGGGCGGGGCGAGTGCTCGGGACCCACACGGCAGCGCCCCGGCCTCCGGGGGACGTCCCTAGTTTCACCGTCACTGTGGCATCTTGTCCCAGCCGGGGCAGACGGCCAACACACCCCCGATAAGCTAGACATCCCCACCTTGAAGACCCCTGGCGAATAAACCCGGTGGCAGAGCTGCAGGCTCCCCAAGTGGAAGCAGCTGTGTCCTTGTTGGTGACGCTTTCTGCATCCGAGAGAGATGCTTCTGGAAGCTTTTCAGCCTTGCACCAAGGTCCAAGGACATCCAGCTGTGCCAGCGCCACCTCTGTCCCTCAGGGACGTGAGTGGTGAGGGGCAGGTCGTGGGGTCTTTGTTGATAAACTGCACCAGCGGCCGAATGTCTCCTGGGGCAGGTCCCAGAAATGGCCTGGGCTCTGGCATGGCGGGGGAGGGTCACCTGGGGCGGGGTTTGAAGGCAGCTCCGAGCTGTGTGATGGGGCGTCGTGGGAGTGCAAGGAGGACGGTGCTCAAATGCTCGGCTGGTACAGGGCACCCAGTCTCCATTCTCGCCACCCTGGAGAGACCGTTGGGTGAGACGTCCCGCCAGCCTGGGCATCCCGTGAGGAGATGCTCCCAGAGCTTCTTACGCTGCCATTTTTGTTGACACAAAGCATGTCGACCATATGGAATTCAACTTACAGGCTCCCATCTTTCTCTCTCTCGCTCGCTCTTTTTTTTTTTTTTTTTCGAATTTCAGAAGCAGTTCTCTTAGCAACCGAAAAAACACACACTTAATTACAGCCCCAGCAGCAGATGCGTCGGGTGGCAGAGCCCGCTCCCCGGGATGCTCCGTTTAGTTTTCGGGAAGACCTTTCTCCTTGTGTAGAAATAACCCCGTTCCACCTGCCGTGGGGCTCGCCAGCCACGGCCCCTCCCTTTGTGTTTCCTGCAGGGCAGAACTTTCTCCCTGTCGCCTCTCCCTGTGTCTCCCGGACCTCTGTAAGAAATGTGCAACGTGGCTCTGAAAACGCTCATTTTTATCAACTGCCTGGAATTAGGGCAAGCCGTGGCTGGGCTGCAGTTTGTTTTATCTCTCTTTTGTTTCAAAAAAAAAGAGGGAGGGTGGAAATCCTGTTTTCTCCAGGGTCATTACCTCCAAGGGGGAGGGGCGGGGAGCCAGAGAAGTAATGGGTCCTTGTGTGTGATTCTTGCCAGCGGAAATCTGGGTCATGTTCAGAAATTCCAGAGGGCTGGCACCGGCCGCCCAGTTAACACGGGTCTGGCGCGCGGCTTATCTGGAACCGGGATGTTTTATCTCCTCGACTGGCTCCCCACATCAGCTGGCGGACAAACGGCATTCGAGAGCACTTGGCTTCTTCTTTAAAATGAAAATCAGCGAAGCACCGTGCATGCTGTGTAGCCCCGGGCACCTCTGAGCGGGAGTGGCCGGAGCCCCAGCCGGAGGGTCCTTGGATCGTCGCGGGGTGTGGGGGGGGGGGGGCTCCGGCTCACCGATGCCTTCCGCGTGCGCTGCTGACCCTCCTCCCCGAGGCACTGATCACAAAAGCAGGGTAGCACCGCTCACATGACGGGCGCGGGGAGCGGCCGCGGGCTTTGAGAGCAGCCCCAGTCTACGCACAGTTGGCTCCCAGCTGACAGGCAGAATATGGGGTGGGCTTTGTCACCAGCATGCTGGGTCTGGCCTGCCCAGCTGTGCTCGGGAGCCGGCAGTGCCCAGAGGCCCGCCACCGCTCCCCGGGTCCAAGCCGCTCCGGAGCCCAGGGGCCCGGCAGCCCTCCTCCCCTTCCTCCCATCCGAGAAGGTTATATAATGAGCGGACCACTGCCGAAGTCGGAGGGAAAATGAAGTCTTTGTTAAATGCCTTCACCAAGAAGGAAGGTAAGGAACGAGCTGTAGGGTGTGTGGTGCACGGGAATGAGCCGTTGCTTACTGATTCTCCGGGGAAGCTGGGGCCTCCCGTTCCTCCTAAAATTGCTGGTTGTTCATTCCCGTCATGGAAGGGAATAATTACCTCTGGTGGGCGATAGGGCTTTGTTGCAGTTGGTCTGGAATTTTAACCCACTTGAAGGTGCTGGGGTTTTTTTGCTGTTTTTTTTTTTTTTCCTAAATCTCCAGCCCCTTTGTAGAATTGTGGCATGTGCATCCCTGGTGCTTCCAGAGGGCAGTTTAGGAACTAAGTCCTGGGGAAAATAGGAAGTTTGACTCTAGTCTGTCCGCTACCTGGAGGATATCGAGCACTTGGGCAGGAGTAAGGAAGGTCAGAACACTGCTGGCCGCCCCGGCCGGGTGGACGCTTTCAAAACCACCGCTCGGCTGTCCTTGGCCGTCCCCGGGGTTGCAGTTTCAGGGAGCGGATGGGAAATGCAACGCGGTAGACTTTAAAAGTGCATCTGCTTTTTGCATACCTTGTGTGATTTGTATTGTGGAAAAGAAACGTATAAGTAAATGCATGGAAGACAGCTAAGAAAATATCCACCCACTTAGAGTTTGCAGATTGCCTGAAAGAAGGAAACAGTTGGGTGGAATATTAATTATTTTCAGACAGGAAAAGAGTTATTTCTAACCCTTTTCACACAAAAACCCCCAACATTTCCACGGCTGGTTCCAGTTAGTTTGTCAGACAGGGAGCTCTTGTTTTATGAAATCAGGAGGTTTATGAAGACATGAGTTTAGAGGGATTAGGAAGATATTTCCCAGCCCAAGCCATAAAATAAACATGGAAGAAATTTCCAATTACACCGCACAGGAAACAAATTTAATGTGAATCTTGATAATTAAGCGAGATAATTTTCATTAGAATGTTCACCCTGATGTCACCTAGGCGATTCCATCCGAGCAAGTCAATGGCTCCTCAGGGCAGAGTGTATTTGCAAAAGTCCCAGCTCTTTTATCCCTTAATCTTCCAAGGGCAGCTGCCCCATGTGAATTGTCACCATTCTCAGAAAGACCTCTTCCGCCTGGTTCTTGGGAATGTTTAGAAAAGACAGACTTTGTCTGTGCTCGTTTGCTTACATGATGAACCCAGATTCACCTTCTGGGACTTTGATCTTTGTAATCTGTGCACAGCATGAGTGTTTCAGTTGGGGGTATGGTTTTCTGTTCATTCTGTTCTCTTCTTCCCTCGATTTTTCTTCCCTTGTAAGTCTTTCTTAGCCATTGGCAGGACTCTCCCCCAAGTTCCATCACTTTCTGTCAAGGGCGTTAGTACTGTACGTACCCAGTTACATTGGTCAGAAAAATAGAATTGGCCGTAGGGTCAGGGAAGCTGGGAGGCTCGGCCCAAGTTCGCGTCATGGAGTGCGGGCGTTTCCTGGTCTCGGGGTGTCCCCTTTGAGCTGGCGTGACCCCTCCCCCTCCCCCCGGTCCCCCGGGCCTGTCCTCGGGTGGGGGGCGCGGAGAATGAGCCAGGAAGCCGAGGGGGCTCTACCCCAAGCGTCTGCCTGAGAGGCTGGCTTCCTCCTGGTGCTGTGGTCCTGCAGCCAGCGGGCTGTGTGAATGGAGAGCTTCGCTGCTCTCGGAGATCCTGGAACCGCCGTCCTTTGCAAGGTCTTCCCCCCCTCCCACTCCTCTGCCGGGCGGGGCTCAGATCACCCTCTGTCGTTCCAGAAGTCTTCTGGCCTCCATCCGACACTGACAGAGGGAGTGACATGGATGAGGTTCTCCCTGGGGACCAGCAAACACAAACCCGGCACTTTTCCCAAAATTGAGATTTTACTAGGAGGTGGGGTAAGGTCTGGGCTGATTCCTCGGTGGGCCGACCCCTGGAGAAGGCAGCCTCTTGGGCCCTGGAGACAGGGGTCCACGGAGCACGCCTTTCCTACTCCATCTCCCTCCCCGCCAGGCTTTGAAGAGTTCCTTTGCTTTGAGGATGCAAGTGATAGTGTCTCTTGCCCTGACAGACAGCCTTCAGAGGAAGCAGGTTGGCATGAGGGTGCGGCTGGAAAGAGCGTGACCTCCCCGGTGGGTCATTTCCAAGTTCTCACGACTGTAGGAGCCAGATGTGGATTCTGAGTGTGCGTCCTCGGGAAGCCTTGTGACATTTCTGTGTGGCTTCCCTGGGTTGGCCGCATCTCTGCTTTCCCAGGACTGCCCTGCATCCCAGGGAGGTGACAAAGGGGTGCACTTGGTCACAGCTGTCTCAGTGGAGCTCTGCCAGCACCACCTCTGTCCCTGTCAGCCCTGCCAGCACTACCTCTGTCTCCCATGAGCCCTGCCAGCACCATCTCTGTCCTCTGTGAGCCCTGCCAGCACCACCTCTTTCCCAGTGCACTCTGCCAGCACCACCTCTGTCCCCCGTGAGCCCTGCCAGCACCACCTCTGTCCCCATGAGCTCTGCCAGCACCACCTCTGTCCCCCGTGAGCCCTGCCAGCACCACCTCTGTCCCCATGAGCTCTGCCAGCACCATCTCTGTCCCCATGAGCTCTGCCAGCACCATCTCTGTCCCCATGAGCTCTGCCAGCACCACCTCTGTCCCCCGTGAGCCCTGCCAGCACCACCTCCGTCCCCGTCAGCCCTGCCCTCCAGCATGGGAGTGGGCTGGCAGCAGGGGGCTGCTGTACTTGGTTTCCATGACGAGCTTCACCACCTCTGACTTTGGGCAGCTGGGGTGGTGGATCCTGCAGGACTCCGTCCTGAACCGCTGGTGCCGTTCTCTGAGATGCTGGCTTCCCCAGGTCCAGATCAGCCCTCCCGGAGGGTGTGTGTTTCCCGTGGCCCTGTGGTCGGGTTTGCAGACTGGCAGCCCAGGCTTCTGGCCAAAGTGTGCACAACCTCGTGTATTGGGCCTCGGCCTGGGGCAGCCAGCTCGAAGGAGGTCCGTGTGCTTTGCTGCCGGAATTGGCGTGTCGCTTCCCTTGCAACCCAGAGGCTTACATTTCTTTAGACGCCTCTTCTTGGAAAGGACACTTTCTGCTTCTGGCCCAGGGCACCGGCCCTGTGGATTCCGGCCCGCGGGAATCTCCCTGTGTCCTCACACAGTCGTCCCTCTGTGTGTGTCTGTGTCCTGACCTCCTCTTCTTATAAGAACACCAGTCCTGTGGGATTAGAACCCACCCTAGTGACCTCATTTTACCTTCATCACCTCTTTAAAGACCCCCATCTCCAAATACAGGCACATTTTGAGGTCCCAGGGGTTAGGACTTCAACGTAGGGGTTTGGCGGGGGGACACCATCCAGCCCACACAGGGGCTCAGTTCAGGTCGTGGCGAGGAGGAACTCCATGGCTGCCTCAGGGTCCTGACTGTCATGTGCGACGGGGCGGCCCGTCCTTACACGGTCTCTGGGCTGTTGAGGGCCTGGGCGCCCGGATGGAAGTCGGACCCTGTGTCCCTTCCATCTCAAGTGCTGGCTTGAGCCTCCGTGGAAGGAAGCCTCTCTTGGTCTCCACCCGTCTCTGCTCCTGTGTCGGGGTGAGTTCTGCACATGGCGGGGTGCCATGGGGGGATCGGTGCAGAACTCACAGTGTCCGTGTCCTTGGTGGCTGGGGTCCTCGATGACGGTGCCGGACGTGCCCTCACCCGCCTCTCGCATTCTCTCCGACGCAGTGCCCTTCCGAGAGGCCCCGGCGTACTCCAACCGCAGGCGACGGCTCCCCAGCACGCTGGCCGCCCCCCGGGTCCTGCTGCGTTCCAACAGCGACAACAACCTCAATGCCAGCGCGCCTGACTGGGCCGTCCGCTCGGCCAGCCCCCACCGCAGCCTCTCGCCCCAGCTGCCGCAGCAGATGCCCAGCAGGCCCGACGGGGCTGGGAAGACCCTCGGGAGCTACGTCCCCGGGCCCCGCAGCCGATCCCCCTCGCTCAACAGGCTGGGCGGCACCGGCGAGGATGGCAAGAGGCCCTGGCAGCCCTGGCACATCGGGTAAGGAGCGGCGGGGTGGGTGGGCTCCCGTGGGGACCAGAGAGAGGGAGACCTCCTTGCTCGGAGGCCCTGGATTCTAGAACTCAGGGCGAGGCCAGAGGTTGAGCAGAACACCTGTTTTATTCCAAGCCGGATGTTAAGAACACTTGAAAACCAAAATTCTGCCAACTGCCCTGGCTCAGACCATCACCCGAGAGCAGCCGGGGTGGCTTGGGCTGCTGCTGGTGTTTGGAACCCGTCTCCTTTCCCTGTGCATTGGCTTCTGGGTCTCAACAGTGAAGTGTGGACAGACAGGGAGCTAAGGGCACCAGCCTGCCCTGGGCTGAGGGCTCCTCCAGCGGACACTTTTTTCTTTGTTTCTTTGTTTTATTGACGTACAGTTGATTTACAATGTTGTATTAATTTCTGCTGTGCCACAGAGTGACTCAGTTGTACATGTATATATTCTTTTTGCATGCTCTTTTCCATTATGCTTTATCCCAGGGGATTAGATATAGTTCCCTGCGCTATATAGGAGGACCTTGTTGTTCATCCGTCCTACGTATAATAGTTTGCATCTGCTGACCCCAAACTCCCAGTCCTTCCCTCCCCCTCCCCCCTCCCCTTCCCCCCTCCCCCTCGTCAACCACGAGTCTGTTCTCTATGTCCATGAGTCTGTTTCTGCTTCACAGATAGGTTCGTTTGTGCCATATTTCAGATCCCACTTATAAATGATAACATACAGTATCTGTCTTTCTCTCTCTGACTGATTTCACTTAGTGTGACCATCTCTAGGCCCATACATGTAGCTGCAGATGGCATTGTTTCATTCTTTTTTATGACTGAGTAATATTCCATTGTATGTATACCACATCTTATCCCACATATAAATGATAACATACAGTATCCGTCTTTCTCTCTCTGACTGATTTCACTTAGTGTGACCATCTCTAGGCCCATCCGTGTAGCTGCAGATGGCTTTATTTCATTCTTTTTTATGGCTGAGTAATATTCCATTGTGTGTATACCACATCTTCTTTTATCCATTCATCTGTCGATAGATATTTAGGTTGTTCCTCCAGGGGCCATGTTTACTGTCAACGCACCTTAGCCAGAATGAGCCCTCACGTTCGTAGCCACTAGAAACCCTGGCACAGGTGAGGCTCCGAGGGGGCCGCGTCCATGTGCTGGAGCCTGACGACCCCCCCACCAGACTCAATAACAGCCCCGGCTGGTCCTCTTGTGTCTGCCCGCGAGGCAGGGGCAGGGGGAGTGTCTCGGAAGACTCTGAAGCAGCCCAGGGGACGGGAACCCCATTCCGTCCTCTTTCCAGACGAGGAGACAAGGCCAGTGTAGGCCAGAGCGTGGACCCCCCTCGGGCACCTCACTCGGGCCGCGGGCGCTCCCCTGACTGCCCTGTCTCCCCAGCGGTCAGGGGGGCTGCATTCCCACCCAGAGCTCCAGCTCCCGGGCCCGCTGTCCACCTCCTCACGTGGCCTTCAGAGTTTGTCAGGCCAGGATGAGACTCCCTGGGGGTGGGCTTGTTACTGGGGCCTCAGTGCTGGTTGAAGCAGCCAAAGCAGTGACCCGTTCCGACCCCGTCACCGCCTCTGCGATCTCACGTGGACCCACGCACTGCTCCGTGCACCTCAGCCCACCTGGCTGGTTCCCCACAGAGGACCCTGCAGCCTCCCGTTTCCCAGATGAGAGCACTGAGGCCGGGTCATGTAGCTGGGGCAGGTCAGGGGGGTTGTCCTCCTTGAACTCTGTCCTCACCCGTGGTGGCCCAGGGAGAGCCGGCCCACCGGTGTGTCCTGCCCGGCGTGGTGTTTCTGGTGAGGGTTGAATGCCCCCTTTGGTCCGGCCTTCTGCCTGCTGACCCGTTTCCCCATCCCACCGTGCCCGGTTCACTTGGGCTCACCACACCTTCCTGCGGTGAGTCTGGCCAGCCGTGGTCACTCCCGATGCCACGCCCCCCAGCTCCGATCGGGGATGTCAGGGAGGCGGCCGGGCTCAGACCGGGTGGGGGGCTCAGTGCTTCACGTGGTCCTGGGAGCGGGCCGATTGCTGTGACCGGGGGCAGCAGGCCACGTGTCCGGGCTGCAGCCGTGAGGGCGTGGGGAGAGCGGGCCTGTGGCAACCCCGGTCTCCTGGCCCCTTCTCTGTGCCAGCGCCCCGCGGCCCACATTGGCGCTGGAGCCCATCCGCGCTTCCCCCCTGGAGTCTCGTTCTCACACCCGAGAGCCCATCCTTTCTCTGGTCTAGATTCTCTCTCTGAGTCACCCCAAGGGAGAAGTCCCAGGTGCTGCCGAGCGGCGTAAAGCTAAATTAAAGGGTTCCCCCGAGGCCTCAAATTCCACTTCACACCGTTAGCTGGAATTATGACTATAATTTTGAAGAGAGTGTGTCCCCTTCCTCCAGTACAAAATCTAATAAGATACCGAAGGCAGGGTGGCCAGGGACTTGCAAAAGCTGCAAATGAAATATTGCTGTGCAGAGAGGACAGCAGCTGGCGTGTTGCAGGGACCCCGTCTGATTGTCCCTGATGTCCTGTGGGGGGTGTGTGTGTGTGTGTGCACACTTGTGCGTCCGTGTGTCTTTGTGTCCGTGTGTGCATTTGTGTTTGTGTGTGTGTGTGCATTTGTGTGATGGTGTGTGTGTATGCGTGGACTTGTGTGCCTGTGTGTGTGCACTTGCACGTCCATGTGTGCACGTGTGTCCGGATATGCACGCATGTGTGTGTGCGTGCATTTGTGTGTCTGGGTTGTGCGTATGTGTGTGCACTTGTGTGTGTTCATGTGTGATGGTGTGCCTGTATGCATGGACTTGTGTGTCTGTATGTGCATCTGTGTGTGTGCACTCGTGTGTCTGGGTGTGTGCGTGTGTGTGGTGTGCGTGTGTGTGAGACGGTCACAGCTCCAGCCTGTCCTGAGCGCTTGCTGCCGGGGCTTCCCGAGCACACACCTGGACTCCTCCTGGGCCACTTAACGCTTTGTGCTTCGCCTTTGGTGACTATAACATGAGGATCATAAAGAAACAGCTCCCTGGTGGCTCTCTAGACTGAACGAGTGGCTTCATGGCGGTCCTCATATGTAATAAGTGCTCGGTGCATGGTGACCCTGAGATGCAGCTCAAATCTGTGTCCAGCCCAAGGCCGGGCGTATGGCCAGGCCCGTTCCCTGTCACCCGGGCTGTGCTTCACCCTGGATATGGGACTTTCAGTGCCGACACCGGACCGGCTGCCTGTCCCCATCAGGGAGAGCTGTCCCGGCCCTGCCAGCACCCACCTTGCCGTGTGGTCCTGACTGTCGGCCCTGCCTTCGCTGCCATTTCCCGGCCTCCTTCCCTCCCCACCCCTTCGAAGCCAGCCTGGCCCTGTCAGGTGGGGAGCCCGCCTGGCTCAGGATCTGCTCACTCATCAGTGGCAGCAGCTACGCCCTGACAGGAGCCCCTTGAGTTGCTGGGGTCCTGCCCCCGAGACTCCCGTGTCACAAAAGGGACCTGCCAGGCACCCTGGCTCCCCGTGGTCACCAGGATAATGGTGGCATTTGAGCCACACGCAGGCTCTCTGCTTTCACACCTGTGCTCAGGCGTGGACACGGCCGTACACGCAGCCCCAGTGACGGGGTGCCTGCGCTCAGGGTACCACAGCACAGCCCCTGGGCCTTGTGGGGGCCCAGGAGGCAGCTGAACCCTCCATCCCGTCTCTGTCTTCACAGCTCAGAGCCCAGCCCTTTCCTGGGACAGACGGGGACCCTTGCAGGGAGGGCACGGCCCCCAGCCTCGGGGCTGCCCAGGTGCCCCCAGAGCGCTTTCTGGTTATCACAGAACCCGGAGGTGGGTTGGGATATTCCCCAGTCATGGAGGGGAGAGCCCCAGCTCCACGCACACCCCTCTGTCTGCGGATCCTGTCTCAGTGGGTAGCTGCCAAACCGCCAGTTGCATCCAGCTCTGCCTCCTACCTGCTGTGTGACTTGAGGCAAGTCACGTAACCATTCTGTGCCTCCGTTTTCTCGTATGTAAAAGGGGCCTAATAGGTTTGGGACGAGGATGATGCGGAAGGTGGCACCCGCCACGTGCTGAGACCCGTGTAAGTTCCACAGAAGTGTTGGCTGCCTTAGTGTCATCATTGTAAAGGGCATCTTGGAAGGCCCTCTGACCGCTGCAGAGGAGGTCATCCTGGTGACGGCTGCCAGCGGCTTGGGCAGAGTAAGGGGCAGGGGACGTGGAGGGCGTCAGGGCAGGGAACGTGGAGGGCCTCAGGTCAGCCAGGTCGAGGGAGTCCCAGCGTCCTGAGCATCTGTCAGGGGTTCCCCCCCGGCTGCCCACCCCACCTCACCCCCTCCTTCCTCTCTCGCTGCGCACGGGGAATTCTGACCGCTCAGCGCCCCTCCTTCAGGCAGAGCCCGTAAACGCCCACCTGAGGCCCCAGAAGCCTCAGCCTGGAGTGTGATGGGCACCTCCACGTGGCCAGAACCGGCCTCGGGCCAAACCCTCAGGTGTAGGCTTGACGAGATGGGGCCGAGGCCTCCCCAGCCGCCCAAGCCCCGCACACCCATCCCTGGGCTCCTGCCAGCCCTGGCTGAGCAGCTTCCTCCCGGGCCTGGGCTGTGCGCTGTGGGCCAGGGCAGCCTCCCACGTGGAGCCAGCCCTCGATAGCCAGCCAACCGGAGTGCAAATTAGAAGAGGGAAGAGGGTCCACAACGGACGGGAACCCATCCGCCTGCAGCCCGTCCCGGTGCCCTGCCTCACCTGCAGGCTCTGCACGCGCCTGCCTGAGTCGCCCTCTAGTGGCGCCCACTGGCATGGCTGGTCCACGTTGCTAAGAACCGGCCTGAGAAGGGGTTTCGCTGGGTGGTCCCATCACCCACCGCCTGAGTGTGGAGAGGAGTGCGGGTCCTCCTAGGATCCCTCCCCGCTGCCCGGTTCTCGCCAGGTTGGGACCAGCTCTTGACGTATTTCTGCAAAGCTCGGGCAGCTAGTCCTGAGGGCTGCCCTGGCCTCACCGGCACCAGGGGGCGTGCCGGCCACCCTCCCATCAAAGGAGCGGTTCCAGGGTGGGTTCGGCTCGGCAGAGAGAAAAGCCTGCTGAGTTCAGGCAGGGAGGCTGGCTGGCTGTGTGTCCTGCGCACCCACCTCCCCCGTGGGCAGGGGCTGAGCTGGAAGGGCTCCCAAAGTCTGTCTCTCAACCAAGTTGCTTTCGTTTCCCTGAACTCGGCTCTATGGGCAGAGCGGGGGGCCCTGAAGGGTCTGGGTCAGTGGGAATCCACCCCGCCCCGCACACCCCTTCCAGGGGATATGCCCCCATCTGGGCAGACTCGGGGGGTGACAGGGCGCTGTGGGGTCCCTCTGGCTCGCGCCTGTCCACCTCCACGCACCCTTGTCCCGCCTCGTGGGGACACAGGGACCAGGATGCCAGAGCTGTGCTCCCCCAGCGGCACAGGGACCTGGTTTCCTCGGTGAGAACTGCGGCGCTGCTCCCCGCCATGTGCCCGTCCTGACCCAGAAAGGGGGAGGGGTCAGCAGACAGGGCAGGGGTGGAGTCGGGCTGCCCCCCGCCACCCTGCCCGCTGCCCGACCCCGGGTGCTAATGGCATGTCACCCGGACGTCAGGAGTAGGGGGTCCATGAGGAGCTGGCCGCCTGGCGGGTAGACGGGGCCAGGTGAAGGGGCCACCCCGGGGCAGCAGGTGCATCCAGCCTGCTGAGGAATTAGGTCCGGGCACCACATGGGCTGCCCTTGTCTGTCACTTTCTATCCTTCCGCACCGGGGACGTTCAGTGTTTGCTCTCTCAGCTGGTGGCGTAAACGCATGAATGACTGGCCTGTGATAGGCGCTCACTGTGCAGAGGCGAATACCCCAGAAATGAGGGCGGGAAGCATGTCAGCCCCGGGGGTGATGTGGTCGAGGACAGGGAGCCCCTAAGAGATTCCCCCAGAGGCAGAGCTCACACAAGTCAGGGCTCGGACCTCCCTGGGGGAGACGAGGGGCCCCCACGGAGGAGGGGGGCTCCGGAGGTGGAGAAACGGGCCAGCCAGGCATCCGGGAGAGGCAAGGGGTCCTGTGTGACCGGAGCAGAGTGTGGGAAGGTATAGGGAAGGACGCACATTCCAGACTATTCCCCATCCCTCGGGGGCTCTAGGTGCCCACGCCCTGCCGCCTGGAGCCTTGGGTTTGCAAACAGGCAGAATCCCAACGCCAGTGGCCTGGGGCTGTCCTGGAGTGTGTCGGGGCAGCTGGACAGTGCGGGGGCTCTGAGACGGGCACGCTTCTGAGATCACGGGAGTGGGGTCCCACTTCTCTGGAGTCCACAAAAGCCCCCGTGTACACTGGCCACCCCAGCAGGACGGGACATCTAATGATTGTCCATCCCCGAAGCACCTCCTCAGGACCTTGCGGGGAGGCTGTGGCATGTGGGGTGCTGGCACCAGAGCCACGGAGGCTGGGCACGCAACCCAGAAGCCCAGGAGGGCTCCACGGCACAGGGGGCGATGTGCGGGCTGAGAGCTCTGGCATTTCTTCCCAGCCCGAAGGCAGAGGAGGAAACAGCGCTGATGGTACAGGGGGTGACGTGGAGTCTGAGCTTCCACGCTTAAGACACAGCTGTCAGCGGGGTCAGGGCTTGGGACCTCTGTGTTGGAAATGCCACCCTGTGCCAAAGCTGCCAGCAGGTAACCCTCCAGCAGCCTCCTTCCACCCATCCCACGTGAGTCTGGAACCTGGATGACACCCCGATTTCTAGCAGGTCCCCAGCTCCGGGAGATTCTGCTTCTTCATATCTGTGATTCTGCCACCACTCTGGACACAGGGCTCCCCGTCTCCAGCCCAGCTAGAGTGACCCAGCGCCCCTCCAATCATGCCCCTGGTCTCTGTGGCATCACGTTTGCCCCAAACATCCCAGCAGAGCCTTTCGCGCAGCCCACGCCCTCTCCCCGTCACCCCAGCCTCTGTGCTGACCCATTGGACACACAGAAAAGCATCTTGTCAACTTGTACTTCTCCCCCGCGAGGCTCAAGTCTGTCTTAAGTCCATGGGTGTCTGCAGACCCACTAAATACTTGGCCTGGTGAAGGAGTGGATGGATGTGTAAGTGGCTGACGAAGCAAACGGAGAAAGTTCCATGTGCAGGCAGGTCCCTGTTCATCCAGGATAGCTGGGAAATGTCCAGGTCACCCCACGGCCGACCAGTTTTCTGATATTGAGAATTCAGTGATGTAGCCCTCATACCAAAACAACGCAGTTGGAATTCCTCCTGGCTGTTCTTGGACGGAACACAAGGAGAGTGTGGACAGTCTGGGGTGGAGGAAACTTCAGACCCGTCCTCGCTGTGCAGGCAGGACGGGTCCAGCCTGGCCTCCAAGAGCGGACGGCACTGCCAACCTGGAGCCACTGGGGGGCTGTGGCCCCTGCTGCCGTCGAGGGCTGCCATGGGCGAGCAGGGCCCAGCAGAGGGTGCATTTCATAAAACGGGGCAAGGGAGGTCATGGTCACCTGGTTCGTCACCGCACAGAGCAGGGAGCCTGCAGGGAGCCCTGAGCTGGGATCGGGGAGCCGGGATGTGAGGTCAGCTCTGTATCTCTGCGCCCAGATCACTATTTATGGAGCCCCCATTTTTCCACTCGTGAAACGTCACTTTGCAAGGCTCAAATTCACCTGGAATGAGAAGATGCTTCAGCGTTCGTGTGGACCACACATCACTGCTGGTACCTAGAACCGTAGACGCACTCTGGTCTTCAAGGACCAATTTCTTCCTGTTCTTAGACAAAGGCTTTCCAGGCTTGGACCGATGAGTTCGGGAGCTGACCGTCTGCAAAGTGGCTCAAGGAACAGAACTCCCAGACTGGAGCTTTGTTCGCTTTGACTTCTCTGCCCAGTGACACACTCACTCTGGCGCCGGCTGAACCCAGCTGGCTGACACATGCATCTTGTCACCCACTTTCCAGTTGAAGCAGAGAGTGGTAAGCAGAGAGTGAAGCAGACGTGTTGAGTGTTCACACACCTGTGCAGAGTGGTTCCTGCTGACTCACTCTCAGGTCTCTCCAGATCATCCCCTCTTATCATATGGGGAAACCGAGGCTTTCAGTGGTTAACTGACTTATCCAACATCTGGTAATAAGTGATCAGCTGGGCTTCCGGCAGGGTTCTTTTGAAATTTGGATGGATGAGTGAATACATAATGTTTGTATAAGTGGTAAGATGGATGGATGGATGGATAAGTGAGTGGATGGGTGGATAGAAGGATAGGTGAATGGATGGCTGGATGGTGGATGGATGGTCCGGTGCATGATGGATGGATGGGTATATGGATGGATAGGTGAGTCAGTGGACGGTTGGATGGATGATGGATGGGTGGGTGGGTGGAGAGATGGGCAGCTGGATGGATTTCTCCTGAGGATCAAGTTTGCAGGTTGGACGCAGTCTCCTTGCTGATTGTCGTTGATTACGCACAGTGGGGTCCTGGGGCTCCCGGCAGCAGTTCCACTGTGTGTGTGTGGGGGGGGGTTCCCTGAGAAGTTGGGCTCCTCATGTGGTTCCCAAGCTCTGGGCATAGCAGCTGCTTCTGCAGCTAACCAGCAGCTGGGAGTCAGGTCTGGCAGCCCCAGCTGTGCTGCTTACCCTCTGCCCTGCCCCAGCCACCATCAGCATGGTCCATCCTTATCTTTTCTCTGGACTTTGACTTGCCCCCTCCCCTGGGGGAGAAGCCCACCTGCCTTACCCTGCTGCCCTCAGAGTCATCTCCCCTTCTGGTGCTTGGGGACCAACTCATGGGCCCACCTGCCCTTCCGCTCATCACCCCTGGTGTCTGCTGCAGCCGCACATCCTGTCCAGGAGTGTCCGTGCGGCCCATTTGTGACCTCCTTGGTAGGACAACCTGCAGTCTCTTATTGGGGTTTAACGCATCAGGCACTTCCGAGCACCTACTACTGCACCCTCAACCAGGGATGGGGGCATGGAGATGGTCAGATGCAGAGGTGATAACTGCCATCAAAGCTTCAGTGACAGAGCCGGCGGGGGGCAGGGAGGGGGAGCTTCGTCTGTTTTCCCTCAGTGATCCTCCTAGCAGCCCCGTGTGATGGGCCCCACCCGGCCATCGCTCAGTGCAGATATGGCAGGTGCATCGGGGGAGATCCAAGCACTGCTTGTGGAGGTCTGGGGAGAGGAGGCCTTCTGAGCCTGGTGCGGGGTGCCCCCCTGGAGCGCACGCCCTCTGCTGACCCCAAGCCTCTTCTGAACCCTTGAGTTCAGGTGGAGTGGCCCCAAGGGACACTTCCCTGTTGCCGAGGGACTGAGTCCCCTTGGTTGCCAGGACTCACTGTCCCCTGGCCTGGGAGCCGGAGAGGAGACCCCTGCTGACGCTCAGCCCCTTGCGGCAAAGGCGCTGTCTCCCCCCTGCCCCCCTGTCTCCCCCTCCCCCCCGTGTCTCCCCCCTGCCCCCCGTGTCTCCCCCTGCCCCCCGTGTCTCCCCCTCCCCCCCCTGTCTCCCCCTCCCCCCGTGTCTCCCCCCTGCCCCCCTGTCTCCCCCTCCCCCCCGTGTCTCCCCCTGCCCCCCTGTCTCCCCCCTGCCCCCCGTGTCTCCCCCCTGCCCCCCACCCCGAGCTCCGAGTAAGGCTGGGTTGAGGCGCATTGGATGGACGGATCTCCTTCCTGATGCAGAAGGCGGGCGGGACGTCCTCGCAGGCGGGAACTCTGAGGGCCGCTCTACTTTCCCCGGTTCTTTTCCACCACAGGCAGGTGGCCCAGATTGTCCTTCCTCTCTGGGAGTCAGCTGCCTTGCCAACTGTCACCTCTGGACCAGAGGCGGTCACACAACCTGGCTCTTGCAGGCGTCGCAGCTCTGGGCTCCTGGGGTGTTTGGGGATCGGTGATATCCATCAAGAGGGAGTATCCGGTGCTCAGGGTGGATTTTCCCATCTGTGCACGCCGATCTGTAGCTGGCTGGGTGGGGAGAAGGAAGTGGGGAGGGACAGTAAGGCCGCCGGGCAGGGCTGCCTGGCGGTGCCAGAGTTTACAGGGGCACCTGTTTCCCAGGATGCTGTGACCTCCGTCTGTGGCTTCAACTTGGTCAGGGAAGGCTGGGGTCGAGGAGGCAAGAGAAGGGGCATCCCTGGGGATAGGAGACCATGAGGACTGTGGCTTGTCAACTCTCTGTGTCTCTGAGCCCAGGCGAGCGTCTGGGAAAGGTCACATGCCTGCCCTCTGCTCCGTGTGGTTTAGGGAGAGCTCTGGGCTTTGGGGTCGGGCAGGCAGATCTGACGGCCGATCCTTCTCCTCACCTGACTCGCATAAATTAGGGTGTAAACTGAGCATGTCCTGTGTGTAGACATGGGTTCCTGTGGCCAGATCATCACCGTGAGCGAAAAAGTAAAAAGCATGACAAAATACGGCCCAGTCACGCTTACATGAATTCTTACCAGCATAAAGCAAACCATACGGTATTTATCAGGGGTGCCGACGTGGGTAAAGCACAGCACAAAAGCAACATGGGGGTCCGTGTTAAATCCCAAAAGTGAATGGTCACATCATATTCCAGAATTTTCCCTGCAAGCCTGTTTCACACCTAAAGGTGAGAACTTCTTCCGCGCAAGAAGCTCAAGCTCCCTGTGTGGGCTCCCAGGCCACGGCATCTGTAGTTTGAAAGGAGAACCATAGCTGGGGACCCCACCCTTCACGGTCATGAATTGGTGACATGAGTGGCCCCCCCTCCCGAGACTCAGAGGTGGCTCCCTGACTCGGGAACCTTCCCCAAGTATTATTAATATTCCTCTTCCCCGTGGCGGGGTGTCCTCTTGGGAGACACCAGCCGGCCGTGAATGCTTTTCTTGTCTTTCTGACCGGGAGGTTCTGGAGCATCACTCCTAAATCCCTGCCCAGGTTCATCCACGTGCCTGGGTTTTTTCTAAAGACCCCACCATGGGAGGAGAGCTCAGTATGACTCCTCCAGATTATGATTGATAAGAACGTGCCCTCTTCTCTCCAGAAGGAGTCACCTGGGTCACCCATCAACCATCACAATGACATGGGGATGTCGTCACGGAAAACCTCTTTGCACGTTTCTCTGGGAACGTGTGCTTCTCTCTCTCTATCTGTCTCTCTCTGTCTCCCTCTGTCTCTCTCTGTGTCTCTCTGTCTCTCTTATATCCCACCGTTGGGCCCCGGTAAGTTAGATGGCCACGCTCACTGTCAGGCAGGGAAGTTGGCCTAGAAACGCACGCTCTTTGTGATACAGTCACATAAAACAGGAAAGAATTAAAGTCCCGCTTGTGAAATGTCACCAGGGCAGCTGGGCGTGGGCTGCCTGCACCGCGATAATGAAGGCTTTCGCCAGTAGGTTCTGGGTGTTTCCCCGCATGGTGTGGCTGGCGCTCACAGTGAGACTGATAAAATGGCAGAGACCCAGGGCCTGCCTTGATTGCTGCCTCCACTGGAGTTTTTTTTAAATTGAGACACGCACATGAAATTTACCATCTTACCCATTTTTACGTGTGCAGTTCAGTGGCATTAAGTACATTCACGTTGTCGTGCGACCATTCCCACCATCCGTCCCCATCTTCCTAAACTGACACTCTGTCCCCATTAAAGGCAAACTCCCCCTCCCCCTCCCCCAGCCCCTGGCCCCCAGCATCCTGCTTATGAATTTGAGTACCCCAGGTACCTGCCCTAAGTGGAATCACTCGTTATCTGTCCTTCTGTGACTGTCTTCCTTTATTTAGCATCACATCCTCAAATTTCATCCATGTTGTCACCTGTGCCAGAATCTCCTCCCTTTTTAAGGCTGAATAACATTCCATTGTGTGGATGGACCACATTTTGGATATCCGTTCATCCATCAGTGGAGACTTGGGTCGTTTCCATCTTTTGAGAACAATGCTGCTGTGCACGTGGGTGTGCAAATATCTGTTTGAGACCATGCTTTCACTTCTTTGGGGTACCTACCCAGAAGTAGAACTGCCAGAATTACCTGAGTCTTTTAAGCACTAATGCTGCCCCCCGGGCCTTTTCACGTCTCCAGGCCCGTCTAGAATCAGGAGCTCCGATGTGACTGCTCGGGGCTCAGCGTTTGTTATGAACAGATGGGCCAAGGGTCTGGAGTGTGCCCTGCTCTGTCTCAGGCCGTGACCCTCCCTCTCTGTCTCTGCCCCCCTCTCACCTGCAGTCCGGCTTTCCTGCCAGGCGCCAACAAGGATGTGCTGTCGGCCTTCGAGTACCCGGGGCCCAAGCGGAAGCTGTACAGCGCGGTCCCCGGGAGGCTGTTCGTTGTCGTCAAGCCATACCAGCCCCAGGTCGACGGCGAGATCCCCCTTCACCGTGGCGACAGGGTCAAAGGTCAGTGTCCATTCTGCTTCCAGGGCGGGGTCAGGCTGGGGCCCCTCAGCCTCAGTTTATCCCCGTTGGGGTGTCGGCGTCTGGGGCATTGCTTCCGCGGGGCCCCCTGTGGAAAATACGGAGCCCTGGGAGGGCAGAATGGGGATTAGAGTGACGCTCATGGCCGCAGTGACTCTGATGTCCATTAGGAAGGGTAGCACGTGAATATCTGGGACGGGAGTCCACTGCAGAAAAAAGCAGGGGAGGGGCAGGCGAGGGTGTCGACGGGCAGCTCTTTTCCATCTGGAAAACCTCCCAGGGCCTCAGGAGGAGGTGGGAGGTGGTGCTGGGATGGGGCCGAGCACAGGTCGGACTCAGACGCATCTCGGGGCTCAGGAAGGGGCCTCCAGGTGGATGGTTCAGCCTAGGGGCCTGCGACATTCCAAGGAAGGAGATCCACCGGGTTAGAGGGAAGGAGGTCCAAAGCAGAATCCTGGGAAATGTGGGTGAAAAGCCTTGAGGGCCGCCATGCATGCCAGGAGTTAGACCAGGGGCAGTGCCAGCGATGGGAGCCAGCGATGGTTTCTTAGCAGGAAGATGAGGTGTGTGAGGCCCCTAGGGAAGATGCGTTTAGCGCAGGCACGTGCAGGAGGTTGGCAGTGGCTGTAGAGGAGCCCTGTGGTGCTGGAGGCCACACGAGGAGGGTAGAGAAGTGACAGGTGCGGGCTGCAGGCCACATGGGGGCAGCTGAGTTCACCGGGCGGAGCAGGAAAGGGCACACCATGCCTGGCCCTGTCGCTGCAGGGCAGCTTTCGGAAGATGCGTAGCAGGGGCAAGAAAGTATGCCCCTTAGGGGTCAGTCAGTCAGGTTCAAATCCATCTGGCCCTGAGCTGGTAAGGACCTGCTTCTTCCTCCGTACCGTGCAGTAATCTGGCCAACATCACCTGGGTTTTCCAAGTTTCCGAGGACGGCTGGAGACCCATTCTCTCTTTCAACTCCTTCTGGAAGTCCAGCTGCATGTAAACTTGACCATCCGGTGGCACCAGCATGTCCCAGGGGCTCTGTTTATTTTATTCCCATCATTTTTTTTTTAACCTTAGGTCCTTTCTATTGGTCTATTTTCAGGTTCACTTGCTCTTTCCTTTGAAATGTCCCCTTCACTGTTAAGTCCATCTTGTGACTTTTTTAATTTCAGAAATGACGCATTTAAATTCTAGGGTTTCCACGTGTATTTCTTTATAGTTCCTATTTGCCAAGACTTCCTTTTGCTCTGTTGAGATTTTCCCTCTTTGGATGCGCATGCTGTTTTACAACATCGTGGGTGGGTGTCATCGTCCCTCTAAAATCCCCGTCTGTTGTCCCACCATGAGGGTCATTTTGGGGTCAGGCTCACGTGGTTTTCTCTTCTCTGGAGGATGGGCCCCATCCTCTTGGGTCTTTGCGTGTCCGGTAATCTTCTGTTGCGTTCTGGACATCAGGGTGTTGAGTCGTGAAGATTATGGCTTCAGTTCATGCTTTCTTTTTGGAGGGTTGCCTGGGTGACAGCTCAGGCCCTGACTTGAGCGGAGCTGCTCTGCATCTTTTCAGAGAGGTGGGGGCCCTGAGTTGGCCACCCCTCCCTGGCTGTTTCCCTTGTGAGGACACCCCGACTCTCTTCAGGGTGCCTGGTTTCCTGGCTCCATCCTTCTGGTTCTTTAGGCCACTCAGAACACAGGTTTTTCCTCATGTGCCCCTCCCCTGCCAGCCCTGCCGTGGGGACCATACTTAGTCCAGGCTACAAGCCGTGGAGAAGGGGCTTCTCTATCCAGCTCTGCTCCCCTCTCCCCCCGGGCAAGCATGCATCCCACCAGGCCCGTCTACTTCTGTCCACGTTCTGTACCTTTTTGCATCATATTCAGGGTGTATAGCTGCCTTCTTGGATGGGGTTCAGTGGGGTCTTTGAGCATCATACCCATGAGTCCCTGATTGTCCCTATGTAGTTTAACAGTATTTTTGTTAACTTTTAAATTATAAACATTCAAATTATAAATGTAAGCACTCACATGACCTGCAATTTGGAATTTTAATACCAAATACCAAAGAGCACCGGGTCTCGCTGCCCAGCCCAGCTCTGAAATCTGCTGAGCCCACACCCCTGGGCTTTTGTCCCCCGTGTGTCCATCCATCCACCTTGCTGTCACTCCCAGGCCCGTGTGGGGCTTCAGGCTGGGCTGGGAAGGGCCTGGGGAGCCTTCCCGGTGACCCAGTGACCAGTCACTTCATATCTGGGGACCGCGTGTCCTTGTCCACACATCAGAGATGATAACAGAGGAGATACAGGTGGAGACTTGTTAGCAGCTGCTGTTTACCAGGCACCCTGCTTGGGGACGTCACATGTTTTTCCTTGTAAACCTCATAGCAACTGTGGGCTGAAGGTGTTAGATCCCATTGTGTGAGTCAGCACGGGCCGCTGTAACAAGGCTCCCCAGACTGGGCAGTTTAAACCTCGGGATTCACTGTCTCCAGTCCTGGAGGCTGGAATCTGAGACCCAGGTGTGGGCAGGGCCGGTTCCTCCCGAGGCCTCTCTCCCTGGCGTGTAGACGGCCGTCTTCTCCCTGTGTCCTCACACAGTCGTCCCTGTGTGTGTGTCTGTGTCCTGATCTCCTCTTCTTATAAGGACACCAGTCCTGTGGGATTAGGACTCACTCTAGTGACCTCATTTTACCTTAATCACCTCTTTAAAGACCCCCATCTCCAAACACAGCCACACTCTGAGGTTCTGGGGGTTAGGACTGCCACATAGGGGTTTGGCGGGGGGACACCATCCAGCGCACACAGGGGCTCAGTTCAGGTCGTGGCGAGGAGGAACTCCATGGCTGCCTCCGTGTCCTGACTGTGCTGTGAGCCTGGGCAGCCTGTCCTTACATGGTCTCTGGGCTGCTGAAGAACTGGGCGCTGCCCGGATGGAATTTGGACCCCATTTTGACTTTTAAAGACCCCATCTGCAAGCACAGTCACAATCTCAGCTGCTGGGGGTCAGGACTCCAACAGAGGAATATCGGGGACAGGATCTAGCCCATAAAAGACCCCTGTCTGAGTCACCTGGTAACTTGGGGCAGGGCTCCCACAGCTGCCTACCTGGGGATGGGGGTTCCGGTCTAGTTTGTCTGGACTTCGAGCCCAGCCCCCTTTGTCTCTCTGAGTCGCTCACCCCTGCAGTCGGCTTGGTGCCGGCGTCACTTGGCTGTGCCCAAGTGTGTGGCCTTGACATTGCCTGGAGAGACGAGAGGCAGACGCACGGTCCCCACCACGAGTTTCTACGTGGACCCTTGGTGGTCAGCCAGGCCGCTCCAGTAGCTGGACAGCGCCTGGGCGGGTCCCTGTCCCCCGCTTGCCATCCAGGGCAGCGCTCCGAGACGACCCTCTCACATCTGGGTTCCGCTGGGCCGCCGTGGTGTACATCCCGGTCAGCTGGGCTGCACTGAGTGTAAGGGGCCAGCATTGATTTTTGGAGAAAATGGGTCAAGCGATTACGATCGTACTGGTCCTCAAGGAGGTTGCCTGTCTGTTCCCTTTAGGCCATTTCTTCAAATTATTAGGCAAAGACTTCTAAAGCTGACATACTCTGTGCTGTTGACCTTCAAAACTCATGGGTCCAGGTGTCCTTTATCTGGCCTTTGAGATTGAGATGAGGGATGGAAGGAGGCATTTCTGTGGCCAGGATCTCTTCTCCGCAGTTCTGGTGCCTGGGGGTCCTGAGTAATTTACAAAAGGTTAAGATGTGCAGAGATTATACTAACCTCCCACTGCACAGATACACTCTGAGGGAGCCAGGGCTTTGGGGTGGAGGTGTGCCCCCAGCCCAGCATCACAGGCCTAAGAGACAGAGACCCTCCCCTACCTCACCCCTGCGAGCCTGACCCTTACAACCAAAATATTTGTCCAAGCAGTGCCTGGGCAGCACTTGGGACCTCGTGTCTTTGGGTTTGCATTGCTCACCCACGCTCGGCATCGGTCCAGTTTAAAAATGAATACGCTTCATCCCCCGCAGTGGGCGTCCGTGAGGCCCTCTGTGCACCCAGCACTGAGCCGAAGAAGGGGGAAACCCAGAGCCCTCAGCCCTGCAGGCGGGGCAGCTGTGTCTGTCCCACGACCCTTGACTTGGCGTTTTCACTGTGCAGTGGCCCCCTGCTGCTTTTGGCACCGACATAATCCGCAGGTTCTTCATTAATAAGCCAGTCAGAAGCCCGGGACTGCCCGTGGGGCACTGGCCAGCCTGCCCTTGCACTTCAAGTCCGGGTAGTATCTTGTAGCTGCCAGGAAGGCTGCTTCCCTGTCTCCTGCTGTGAATTCTCTTTTCTCAAACTAATTTCAAAGATCCTGTGGGCCTGGACTCTTGGCCTCTCCTCCCCCAGCTCCAGAGGGGCCGACACGACCTCATGGTTGCTTCTCTTCATCAGGGTGGCCTGTCCCCCGACTTTGACACCTGAAATAACTGATGGTGGGGACTCGGAGGTCCCACTCTCCCGTCTCAGCTGGGACCCGACAGACGGGACACAGTGGCCACATGCCGAGCGCTGTGAGATACGAGGACGCCAGGACGCCCGGCGCTTGCATCCTCTCCCCCAGGCCTAACGGGCAGAGGGGACCTGGGGGCTCAGAGGCTCTGCAGTGCCCCCTCCGAGGGACACTTTGCCAGGCGGCTGAAGGAGGCTTGGTCAGCCAGCAAATGGACCAGAGCCGCCGGCCCCTCCCCCCTGCATCCGCACCCCACACCCTCCAAGCCCCGCCCACTAACCCCTCCCCCTTTCCCTGTCTCTAGTTCTGAGCATCGGCGAAGCGGGCTTCTGGGAAGGCAGCGCCCGCGGCCACATCGGATGGTTCCCAGCTGAGTGTGTGGAGGAGGTCCAGTGCAAGCCCAGGGACAGCCCAGCAGGTAAGGCGGACCCCACCCTCGTCCGTCCACCTCTGTCCGGCCTGGGGTCGGCGTCGTTGCTGACATAGAGCGCGCGGCAGGTACGGGCAGGTGTGCGGTTACCGAGCAAGGCTGAGTTTCGGACCGAGGGCTTCTCTGATCCTCCGAGCGGTGGACGCCATCCCACTGGGCTTTGTCCAAACCAGAAATCGGTTGCAGGGCAGCCTGGAAGCTTTGAGTTAAAATGTTGGTCTGTGCATGTGCCAGGAAACTTGGAGCGTGCGTTCTAGCCGTCGGAAAAGGGCTTTGGGGGGAGAGTAAGTGCTTGACACTGCTTTATCGATCTCTCACGCCGACATCATAAACAGGCAGCTTCGCGTTTCCCCGCCGGCCCCTGCCGTGCCCTCCCTGAGGACTCGAGGTTTGCTGTCTCAGTGAAAACTGCTCGAAACAGGCCTGAGGCATATCACTGCAGCACCTCGCCGAACTCCCAGACACAGCCCCTGCTGACGCTCGGCCTGAAAGCGATTGCCACAAGATTGGATTGATTGAAATGGTAGGAGGAAACCACTTACATAAAACGGTATTGAGAAACCAGTAGGAGAGGTGGAGACACACAAAGCACTAGGTTCTTCTAAGAGCCTGGTCTACGCATGCCCTGCTGGCTTCTGGTAGAATCGCAGACTCATGGTGCATCTGTCAGAAGTGGCCACGTTCGCTTTGTGGCCAGTGGCTTTGCTGCATCCTTGGGCAGTCTCGTCATGGTGCCAGTTGGGCTGTGTTCCTTTCTGGAACCTCTAGGAACAGTTCATTCCTTTGCCTTTTCCAGGTTCTGGAGGTCACAGCATCCCTTGGCTGGGGGCCCCTCCTCTGTCCTCAAAGCCTGCAGTCATGGGCCAGGTCTCAGGCCGCATCTCTCTGACCCTCCCTTTTGCCTCCTCTTCCTCCAGTTTTTAGGTCTCATGTGATCAGATTGGCCCCACCTGGAGGACCCAGTTCAGGCTAAACTGATTAGAAAGCTTAATTCCCTCTTGCCTTGTAAGGTCATGTACTCACAGGCACGGGGGATTCGAACATGGGCATCTTTTGGGGGGGACCATCCTCTGTCTACTAAGGATGGTAAATATGAACACCGTAACTCTACTTATGTGCATTATTGGCCAGAGGAGGGAGGCACCGCTGTGACCTGGGGTGGAGTGGGGTGGAGGGAGAGAACAGTGCAAAGGAGGTGGGATTTGAGCTGGATTTTAGGGTCGGGGAGAGTCCAGAGTGGTTCCTATTGGGTTCTGTTTGCCTTGGGCTTTCTGAGATCGTGACTTAACATCGTCTTTTATAAAGGTATGGTTTACGTGTGGTAAAAAATGCACAGGTTATAGAAGAGTTCAGTGCATTTTGACAAACTCTACTCCTGTGTCTCCAACTGCAATTAAGAGGTGAAACCTGTCCGTCACCCCAGAAAGGTCTCTCAGGCCACTTTTCAGTCACCCACCTCCCAACAGGAGGCAACCACGGTTCTGATTTTGTTACCGAACCAAAGTTGGCTTCATTCACCCGACGTGCAGCCCAGCCAATCTACTAATACCAGGTTGTGGTGAAGGAAGAGGGCAGTGTTTATTGCACGTGTCTGATGTGAGGCCGGCAAGGAGAATGGGCAGCTTATGTTCAAAAGCCCCAAATGCCCTGAAGGCTCTCAGGGAAGGGTTTTGAAAGATAGCCTGAGGGAGAGAGTCATGGGGTATGTGATCGGCCGGTGCACAATTCGCTGATTGATTGGTGGTGAGGTAACAGGGTGATGTTTCAGGAATCTCAATCATCAACCTGCTGGTTCCATTCAGTCTGGGGTCTACGTGCTGGTGGTCAGCATGCAATTTACGTCCTCCACCTGGTGGGCATTTTAGTATCTGCAAAACAACTCAGGGACTCAGGATATAATCTACAGCCCCTGAGGAGGAACTAAAGCTCCTTGACTTTGTTTTACGGCTAAACTATTATTATTTTGTCTTGCTTGACTGTTTCCCTTTGGTGTTGTACTTCTCTGATTACATTTGCTCTTTGGAACTCGGGGAGGGCCTGGGAAGCTAAAGCTTTTCTACAAACGAGAGGCAAGCTACACGAGGGGTGGGGGAGGGGGGGTTCTGTCTCCAGGCAGTCCCCGCAGGGTCCTGCTCCGTTTCAGTTTGTCACCAGAGCTCAGTTCAGCCTGCTGTTGAATTTCAGAGCTGGAACCTACAGCACATACCCCTGAGCCCGGTGTCTTTCACGCAGCTGAATGCTATTGCCGGGCTGTAAATCAGTGCTCTGTAAATTTCTGTTGCCGAAGAAGAGTGTTCCGCGGTATGTTTATACCCCAGTATGTTTATTCATGCTCCTGGTGATGGATGGATTGCTTCTCAGTCTGGGCTCGTCACTTAAGCTGCTATGAACGTTATCGTGCGACTCTTTCTCCAGACGTGTTTTCCTTTCTCTTGGAGAAACACCGAGGGGCGGAGCTACTGGGTCACAAGGTAGGAGGGTGTTTAATTTTATAAGAAACTGCCAAACAGTTGTCCAAACTGCTGTGCCTTCTCGTACTCCCATCCCCCAGTGTGTGCGCGTTTCAGTGGCTCCACTTCTCAGCGACATTTGGTTAACACTGGTCTGTTTAATTTCAGCCATTCTTAATGGGTGTGGGGAATATCTTACTGCGGGTATAATTTGCACTTTTCTGATGACTACTGTTATTAAACACCTCTTCGTGTGCTTTCTTACCTTATGTATAGCTTCTCTTGAGAAGTATCGGTTCGAGTCTTTTGTCCATTTTTCACTGGGCTGTTTATCTTTCCATCATTGGCTTGTAGGACTCCTTTACAGAGTCTACTTATCAGTACTTGGTTAGATATATGTCGCACATATTTTTCCCAGCCTGTGACTTAGCCTTTTCATTTCTGTGTCTTTTAACAAGGTTTTTAAAATTTTTAAATGAAGTCCAATGTCTCCATTCTTTGCTTTCACAATTAGCACTTTTTATAGCGCCTGTTTTTTTAATGTTGAAAACTGTGTTGAATATACATAGAATCCAAAAGATGGCAGAAAATATTGTTTAAATGTTTCCATGCAGCAAGCTCCTTCGGAACATACAGAGTGGGCTGGTTTGAGCCCTTAGAAGCTTTCTCTTTTGTGTAGGACCACTTTTATAGATTGTAAAGTGAACATTTAGCTGGCAGATCTCACTCGTGTGCAGAAAATATTGTTTAAATGTTTCCATGCAGCAAGCTCCTTCCGTACAGAGTGGGCTGGTTTGAGCCCTTCGAAGCTTTCTCTTTTGTGTAGGACCACTTTTATAGATTGTAAAGTGAACATTTAGCTGGCAGATCTCACTCATGTGCAGAAAATATTTTTTAAATGTTTCCATGCAGCAAGCTCCTTCCATACAGAGTTGGCTGGTTTGAGCCCTTAGAAGCTTTCTCTTTTGTGTAGGACCACTTTTATAGATTGTAAAGTGAACATTTAGCTGGCAGATCTCACTCACGTGCACTAAATGACAGGTGAATGATTCCAGGAAGGACCAGCAGGATGGAGAAACCTGCTCGGGGCACTTTATGCCTGTGAGTGGGACCAGCTGATTTCTCGCCGCCTGATGACAAAGATCAGAGGCCAAGGGTAGCCAAGAGCAGACTGAAACGGTGGCCCCTGATCGTTGGCTGATTCGTTGATAATAAGCTCCACTCGGTTCCATGAAGAGCGTGGTGGTTATTTATTCAACAAGTGATGCACTTGCTCATTTAACCTTGGTTCTGATTTCTTAGGACCATGTGTGTTTCCAACAGGCATTCCTCCGTGGAAAGCCTCATCCGGCCTGTGGAATAAGCAGGGCAGGAAGTAAGCCCGGGATTTACACACAAGCACCCACATCTCAGCACCAGGCTGGGCCGTGAGCTGTTCTTTGAAACTTCTAACGCTCTGTGCTCCGTCCCAGCCCCACATCCGGGCAGCCTCCCCACGGAGTGCCCGGCGTGGGCTCCTGGAGTCCCACCACCACTGATTAATCCTGGTGCGCGTCCGCCCGGAGCGATGGGGACTCAGGGCCGGCCCAGGCTCCTTCTCAGTTCCGCTGCCTCCCAGCTGGCACAGGTGACTCAACAGCTCTGCATAGCCTTCCCTTCACCTGGGAAGGACGTGAAGGTGATGTGTGCACAGGGTCAGGCGGAAGCAGCATAGTTGCAGGATATTTTGTTTCTGTGCAGGAGAGACGGAGGTGAGTCCGATTTATAAAATCTCACCTCTTTGCGTGCATCAGCCCAGAGAATTGACAGCGAGGTGCCACGGGTGACGATGTTACTGTGTGTGCGTGGAGGGTGGCAATTTGGAGGGAACGGACAGTTAATTATGTACATGCCCCTCCCGCACACCCATCGCACGTTTATCATGGGTATCTACAGAGTTGGTGCCCCGATAACAGTGGTGCAGTACCAGCCGCCTCGATGCTCTCTGAGGGCATGTGGTACCCTGGACAGCAGGAGTGGGTCCTTATTATTCTTGCTTGTCCCACCTCCACCCAGCCCTGTGGGTCTTGGTCTAACAGCCCCTGCCCCCTGCGTTCCAGAGGCAGCCAAGGTGACCCCAGAGAGGACTGGCCAGCTCTGAGTTCCATTAGGCCACCCTCCTCCGCCAGAGCTGCGGGGAGGGGCGCAAAGCTGATAGGAAACAGCAATTCCATCTAGTCGCCCGTGGCATTGGTGAGATGCTCAGGTCTTCACACCAGTTCTGTGTCTACATGAAAGTTATCCCGGCCCACCCCACTGCCCCACTACTGCAAACACCTGCACAGTCTCGCTCACCTTAGGAGGGAGCTGGGGCCATGGTACAGACCTCTGCTCCAGGTCCTTCTCCACAGCGCGGTGGGATGCCCAGCCCATCGGGGGCCCCTCTGCTGACAGCGAGATCCCTGCTCTTTGAGCCCCACCCAGAATGCAAACAGTCCCTGAAGCTCAGACGGGTGTTTGAGCGTTTGTTTCCTCGCTCCCAGCGAACGGGAATCCAGCTCATCTTTGGTTTCAGTTGCCGTGACCTGATGGGAACGACGCCCAAGGCCACGGCTGGCCTTCATCTTCAGCACAGAGCGCCCCGTGTGACCCAGACCCAAGTGATCCCACCCCCAGAAGGTGTTGAGTGAAGCCCAGGGTCTCCTGCAACCCCCAAGCCAGGGGGGCTGCTCTGGGCCACCTTCTGGAGCCTCCCCCGCTGGACACCCCAAGGCCCACCAGAGACCTCCCTTTACCCCACCGCAGGGTTCACCCCAAAACTCTCAGTTGCCATCTTCAGGCCGCCTCAAGTTTGGGGGCGGGATGGTGAGCGGACATGGGGCCCAGCAGCCCCGGCCCAGGTCCTCCCAGGAGTCTGTCCTGGCACGGAAGCCCCCTCTGGCGGCAGCATGCCCTGAGGTCCTCCCTTCCAGCCCATCAGGCCCGCAGCCTGGGTCCAGCCCGGGGGCTCAAGGGCTACGCCGGGGTCTGGGCTGGGCTGGGCAGAGGTATCCTGCATGCCTGGAGGCTTTATTCTCTGGCCGGCTCACCTCTCAGGCTGGCCCCTGGGAACCCTGGGCTAGATCCAGGTCCAGCAGAGAGAAAGAGGGATTGGGAGAGAGGGAAATTGGGTCTCCCCTGCCTCCTCTGCAGGTGTCCCAGGACTGGCCCTGATTAGGTTGACTTGGGTCATGTGTAGAACCATTCTCTGCGGCTGGGGCATGGGTGTGCTCGTGTGACCTGCCGGACCTGGGCAGGGCTGCGGGAGGAGGGCAATGCCAAGGCCAGTCTGGTGCTTGACCAGCAAAGGAGGGGCGCTGGGCTTCCGCGGGCCACGACTGCAGCCTCCCCTTCAGCTGGGAGGCCAGAGCGTCTGGGCTCTTTGACTAGGGGCGGAGGCCACTGCCGTGACCCGCCTTCACCCTGGGAGACAAGGCAGGGGTGGGAGCTGTCACCGCACCTCTGGGCAGCTCTGGTTGGAGCCACGGGGCAGCGGCCAGCGCGGTCCCCACTATGAAACAGGCGTCCCATTAGTCAGGTGCGTGTGAACCGTCTGCAACATGTCACAGTGGGCACGATCGGTTCCAAAATGGAATGTTTTTGTTATCTTTAGAACATTTAAAAATACAGGCAAATGCCTCTATTAGCACAACTGTAATTTAAAATACTAATAAGAGACAAAAGAGCCGGCTTCCGAAGGAGTTATGCGCTGTTCCCTAACGGAACATAAAATAAATATGGGGACTCATTGTCCTGGCTGCTAATGATTGTGTTTTTGTTAAACAACCGTGGCAGAAGCATACAGCCTCCCCCCTTCTTTCTTTTACGCCATTTTATTAAAATACACTTGGAGCCTCGCCGCCTTGGTGTGTGTGCCGTTGTCTCCAAGCAGCTGCTCTGCGTTTTAAATACCAGTTTGCACGCTCGGGCTCGCCCCCAAAATAGGTATCTGCCAGGTCTGTCTGCTTCCGTCAGGAGGATTCAGTCCTTCACGTCACTCTGGGACCCAGGCCCTCTCCCCTCCCCGCAGCGGCGATGGCCTGCCCCTGGTTACCATGGCAACCTGCTGATGCTGGTACCAGCCCTGCCCTCCTTCCCCACGGCCCCTCCTGATGCTACAGGATGTGGTGTCTGCAGCTCTGTCCGTAGTCGCCTGGCACAGTGGTGGTCACTACGGGCCAGTGTTCTGGGGGGAGGGGGGGCGGGTGTCACGGAGATTCTCACGGGGGTGGGGGACACTCTTAACTCCCACACTGGGCCACCTGTGTGGATGGCAGTGGGCAGGAAAGGGCTGCCATGACAAAATACCACAGACCGGGGGCTTAAACAACAGATATTTATCTCCCAGAGTTCTGGAGGCTGGAATCTGAGATCCAGGTGTTGGCAGGGCTGGTTCCTCCTGAGGCCTCTCTCCTCGGCGTGTAGACAGCCGTCTTCTCCCCGTGTCCTAACGTGGCCTTTATGTGTGCTGACACATTCCTGGTGTCTCTCCCTCTTCTTGTAAGGACACCAGTTCTATTGGATGAGGGTCCACACTTATGACCTCATTTAACTCTAATCACCTCCCTAAAGACCGTATTTCCAAATACAGTCATAGTGGGGGTTAGGGCATCAACACACGAATCTGGGGATACAGTTCAGTCAGTGATGGTGGTGAAGAGTGGTAGCCATGTGCCGTGCTCTGCCCCACGTGGGACTTTGCAGACGCCTCGCCCCCCCGCTTCCTGTCACACAATCCCATCCCCAGTGGGGCCGTTCTTCTGTCTGAGTCGAGGGCAGTGACCGTGCTCTCTGTCCCGAGACTGTTCCCTGCCCAGGCTGCACGCTGACCCACCAGCATTTGGAAGCCTCGCAGGTCAGCCCCGGGGCTGTCCTCTGCTCTGGGGCAGATTTCATCAGTACACTTGGTGCAAGCCAAGGGGATGGAAGGAGAGGGCCTGTAAGTTAGTTTGTAAATACGGTTTGTAAGGTCAGTTGACCAAGGTGTATTGTCCTCTGTGAGGGCAAAGAACCAGGAGGATACAGCTGGTTCACACTGGTGTTCCCCATACTGGACATGGGGCCTGAAATGGAGCAGGTGCTGAGAAAGTACTTCTGGGATGGATGAGTGGATGGGTGAATGGACAGATGGGTGAAGGTTTGGGTGGATGGACGGATGGACAGATGGACGGATGGATGGATTGATGGAGAGATGAAGGGATGGGTGGTTGGATGAATGGGAGGTTGGGTGGACGGATGGATGGGTGGATGGTTGAATGGGTGGATGGATGGACGGACAGATGGATGGATGGATGGATTGATGGGAGAGATGGAGGGATGAGTGGATGGATGAATGGGTGGATGGATGGACAGACAGATGGATGGATGGGTGGATGGACAGATGGACGGACAGATAGGTAGATGGGTGGACCTTGCATGAGGGTGGTGTAAATACCCATTCTCCCTCTCATACACAGCTCCCCCCAATTCCAGTCGTGGAGCCTCTCCCACTTTAAACCTCCCCAGCTCTACTGGATGAGATCTCTTTAAAACCATTGAGTTTGCGGACAGCAGGGAAGGCAGTGGGCTACTATGATACCTAAGAAAAGACCAGCGTCGTTGACATCCCAGGCCAGGGTGTCTTCGGGTCTGGCTGCTGGAGATTGTTCAGGGAGCAGTCCCTTCAACTGACCCAGAGGCACAGTGGCCTCCATCTCTGCCTGTCCATCCCCTGCTGCAAATACAGGGAACTGGACCCCCACCCCACCCCGCAGAGCAGGCGGAGTGGCACTGGGGTCATGGCATCCTGCTTGAGCAGTCGACTGCCCCATCCCCCTTGTCCCTGTCATGAGTGACTTGGCCTCTTGGGGGCCCCAGAAGACGGGTGTTGTCATGCCCTGCAAGAGGTGGGATGAATGAGCTGCTCCCAGTATGTGCAGGTGGCCACTGACCTGCCATCTGTCATTCTAGTGAGGACAGACCCGCGGCCTCTCCCTGGGCACCTAGTTTAGGGATGGTTAACCAGGCCAGGAGCCCCCCTCTAGCTGGGACACAGACAGGACCCAAGGGCTACCCCCCAGAGTGAGCCGTGGCTCATTTTGGAGAACGAAAGCATCATATGGTGCTCTGTTATTGAGTTAAGATGTTGTTTTTGCCTCCTCTGAAATAGACGATAGGAAACAGATCCGGGGATAATGAATAAACATTGGCTTATGGGGGCTGCATGCTGGGAAAGATGAACTCTCACGTTGGCAGATTAAATGTAAGACATGCATATGTAAAGGAGATGTGTAAGGGCCAGCCTCCTGCTTCAACAAATCATACAGCCAAGGAAAGCATCTGGGAGGACGCTCTGAATGTCCCCTGTCCCCAGCCGGGCAGGGTCTGTGGGCTTGGGGACGCCAGGAGGAGGAGGAGCCCGGGTTCCTAGAGGACCTGGCACCGGGGAGCCAAAGAGACAGGGCAGGAAGTGGCAGCTTGGGCACCATCCACAGACGTAAATCGAGAGTTAGCACTCATATTCAGCAAATGCAGCTTCCAGAAGCTTCCAAGTGGTTAAACAAGGGAATTCCCTGGTGGTCCAGTGGTTAGGACTCCGCACTTCCACTGCAGGGGGCATGGGTTCGATCCCTGGTCGGGGAACGAGGATCCCACGTGCCACGTGGTGCAGCAAAAAAAAAAAAAAAGTGGTTAATCAAATCAGGTGTCAGATCAGTGCTGGACGTTCAAACCTTTTCTGCCTCATTTTACTTCCCTCTACGATCTGAAGGACTTCAGACATGGCACCCACCTTTCTATTTCCTTAAATTGAGATGAACTTCTCAAACCATGAGACTTACCCTTTTAAAGTGTAGAATTCAGTGGTTTTTAGTCTATTCTCAAGGTTGTGCAAACATCACCACTATCTAATTCCAGAACATTTTCATCACCCCACAAAGAAACCTGTCCCATTAGCAATCACTCCCCATCCCCCACTTCCCCCTTCCCCTAGCAGTCACTCATCTACTTCCTGTCTCCACGGATTTGCCCATCCTGGACGTTTCCTATAAATGGAAGGCTACTATATGCAGTCTTTGGTGACTGACTTGCTTTAGCGTAATGTTTTCAAGGTTCATCCATATTGCAGCAGGTGTCAGAATTTCATTTCTTTTTCAGGCTGGATAATATTTCCTTGTAAATGTAGACCACGTTTTGTTGATCCATTCATCAGTTGATGGACATTTGGGTTTCTGCTTTTTGGCTTTTGAATTAGTACTGCTGTGAACATTCGTGTAAAAGTTTCGGTTTGAACCCTTGTTTTCAGTTCTTTTTGGGCACACCTAGGAGTGGAATTGCTGGGTCACGTGGTAACGCTGTTTCACCTTTTGAGGAACTGCCAGACTGTTTTCCATTTTCCATTCCCTCCAGCGGTGTATGAGAGTTCTGATTTCTCCCTGTCCTTGCCAACACCTATTTCTGTTTTTTTTGGTTATAACCATGCTAGTGGGTGTGAGGTGGTATCTCACTGTGGTTTCGATCTGCACTTCCCTGATGACCAGTGATGTTGAGCATCTTTTTATGTGCTTATCGGCCGTTTGCATATAATCTTTGGAGAGGCATTCACTTTTTAAATTAACATGTTATCATACTCGTCGTGTCTGGTCCTGCAATGAATTTGGAAAACACAGAAAGGTATAAAGAAGAAAACAAAAATCACTCATAATCCTACCCCACATTGATAATCCCCACCGTAAATTTTGGTCCTTCTTTGAGTAAAAATGCATATTAAACAAAGTTGAACGCATCCTTTTAAATTATGGATCCTACTTTTTCTCTTTCCCAAGTGACAAAGGACATGGTGTCATGGATTGAAAACAGTCTTCCGAAACACCATTTCCGGAAGCCGTCGTGGTTGAGCCATTGATGGACAATGTCCATCACTGATGTCATTGATGTGACACTGACATGACACTGGCTATCCAGCTACCCGCTTTGCTATTTCAAGTAGCACTTCAGAGAGCAGCCTCACAATTTTTTTTTTTTTTTTTTGGCTGCATTGGGTCTTCGTTGCTGCGCGCGGGCTTTCTCTAGTTGCAGCGAGTGGGGGCTACTCTTCGTTGCAGTGCACGGGCTTCTCGTTGCAGTGGCTTCTCTTGTTGCGGAGCATGGGCTCTAGGCTCATGGGCTTCAGTAGCTGCAGCACGCGGGCTCAGTAGTTGTGGCTCGCGGGCTCTAGAGCGCAGGCTCAGTAGTTGTGGCGCATGGGCTTAGTTGCTCCGCGGCATGTGGGATCTTCCCGGACCAGGGCTCGGACCAGGGCTCGAACCCATGTCCCCTGCATTGGCAGGTGGATTCTTAACCACTGCGCCACCAGGGAAGTCCCGCAGTGTAAAAGCTCTGTGTCCATGTCCTCAGGATGCGTCGCCTTTAATCAACTTGCCCTGGTACATTGCCCAGCGTGAAGCCACCTCTTCTCTGTCTTCAGCCCTAGAACTGCACTGACGTCCGGGACAGACATCTGACTGTATCCCGTCTATCTCCTTCAGGGAGTCCCCAAGGGTCCTCTCGGGTTGCAGCTCTCTGCGGCTCCCTAAAGATAGGACCTGCCCACAGCCCTCGGGGCAGGGGACTTGGGGACAAAGAATACACCTTTTCTCAAATCAGCAGGGACTGGCTTCATGGGCAGGCGAGACCCGCCGCTGCACAGGCCCTCTCCTCTTTAACGCTCCCAAGTCGCCATCCTAGAATTCTTCATCGTTTTTGCACACCCTCCCCACCCCACCCCCACTTTCATTTTGCACTGGGTCCCTCAACTTTCCTAGCGGCTCTGCTGACTTGGATATGCCACCACCTGCCTCCACCTGGTGCCCGAGGGCACGTGTTTTGCGCTCATACTCAGAGATCGTCACCCTCCAGAGGGCTGCCATCTTTAAAGAAAGGCACCTTGTTTTGAAAACACCCAGGGTTTCCTAATTCCTGATGGCACAGACTGCGGCGCATTGGGAGTTTTTCCTGCAGCTCAGCTGAGGTTGGGATTTGGCCACAGGGACTACGTATTATTGATGCACCCTCCAACCTCACCCCGTCCAAGGACAGGGCTCTAAACTCGGCTCAGCAGTGGCCGTGCTGACCGCAGTGGGCCAGGCTGACCTGCACCGTGGACCACCTGCTAGGATGGGCGCGGTAGCAAAAAGCCTGTTGCGACTGGGCACAGGCTCCGGTGCCCCCCCTGCAGCGGGAGCCCCGGCTCCAGGTTGTCTCCATTAGAGATCTGTGTGGAGAAATCATTGCCGAATGCAGCCAGGTCCCCCAGGAACGTGGTCCAACTCGGCACAGCTGTTGACCGTGGCGAATGTGCCCCAGCGGCCCCTGCTTATTTAGCCGAGATGCAAATGTGCCCTTCACCCGAATCCAGAAGGTTCTCAGTTTGCCCTCCGTGTGTGCAGAGGAGCCGCCCCTGGGCTTCTGCGTGGAGCCCCACCCCGGGCTGAGCACCTTTGTCAGGTGCCCAGGGAGCCAGCTGCCCTTGCATCTTTAGCACCAGCCAGTGGGGTGTGGCCCCAGAGCGCGCCCCAGCCTCCGTGTCTCTGATCAGTGCCCTCTGCCCGTGGGGCTGCCCGCATCCCTCCCTCCCCTCCTTTCAGGACCAGTGGAGGGTCCCGCGAGCCTGTTAACCCCTGGGGTGCTGTGTGGGGAGGAGGGACTGAACTCGGAGCAGGGAGGACTCTTTGGGAGCCTTTTTCTAAGGAGAGGGAAGGCCCACCTTCTGATTAGTGCTAAGAAAACTGACATCAAGGTCACTTTCCTTGTCACCGCAGTGCTTCTGGTTTGCAAATGGTTACAACTTCTCAAAGTGCCGGTTCTTTTTCCCAGGTGTCTTCTGCGGGATACAAAGGGCCCATTTTACAGAGAAGGACACTACAGGTTAAGTAACTTCCTGGCAGTCACGCTGGGACCCGGGCTCACTGGCCTTCTCAGCACGATGACATCCATCCAAATGGGTCTTTTAGGGCCAGCAGTGGGGGAGGGGGAGGGGTTGTCAAATAAGTTAGCCGGACAGCTAATATCGACAGTGCCTGACCATGACCTTGATGGGCTCCGAAAGTTCCCATCCAAGCAGATCAGTAGCAATGTTAGCAGTCGCCCCGAGGGCCTCCCCAAGCCTGCGTCGTGTTCCTAGATTTTATTATTGGAGCAGGGGCTGGGCTGGTGGCTCTATTTCCCGGAAGGACACCCGAGGAAAGAACAGGAGAGAAGGCCAAGCTCTGATCCCACATGCAGGATACTGGAGTGGAAACTAGAACTTTCTCTCTCCCCTAGACCAGAGCTTTATCTGACCTGATCCCCCATTGCACGCTGCCCATCAGAGATGGCGGCCCAGGTCGTGCCACCCACCTGCTGTGACATGCCACCCAGAGGTCACACCCTCACAGTGGTCCCCTCCGTGACCCGCGTCGGGGTGGGAAATGGGGGCAGCCTCGTGCCTGCAGCCTCCCGGGTCTGCAGGACGCCATGTGTGTTGGAGCCTCTCCCACTGGCACAGATCAGAGCATTGGGGGCAGGGGTCACAGACCTCAGTGAGGGTCAATGAGAGCTGCACACACACGTGTACACACGCATGCCTGCATGGTGCACCATATGTGTGCACATGTGCTCACATGTGTGTGCATACACACAGTGCCGTGGACTCTTCCAGAGGCTCAAGGAGCCCCCGCCGTGGGCCCTGGCTGCACGGTGTGCCCCTTGAACACCCACTCAGGTAAACGTGCGGGTCCCGCGTGGCTTTGGGGCCGAGCTGTCCTTGAGCCCTGGCACAGAGACAGAAGCCCAGCGATGATCTGACCTACTTCTTATTCCTGAAGCTCCCGGCTTTTCTCGTGGACGCTCCTAGAAGGAGTCTCACTGCCAGGGTGACCGCATCATTTATCATCCGAACGGGGACACTTGTGAGAGCAAAGAAGGGCAGCTGGCGTCACTTGCCAGCTGCCAGGTGCACGGGGCTGCCCTACTTACTGCCGGCAGCAGAGGCCAGGCGGGTCCGGGTGTTAGGACGTGCTCCCTCGGTACGGGAGACCGGAGCCTCGGGGCCGGTCATTCACTCACTCATTCATTCATTCACCCCAACCCCCTCGCACTGGCCGACACCTGGGGTGGGGGGCCTGGATTCCACGGAGGAGAGCCCACCCCTGAGTTACAGGAGGGGAAAGAGGGACTTTTAAGCAGGGTGAACAAACCCCGCAGGGAGCCCCAGAGGCTCAGGGCGGCAGCACCCAGCACGCCGGGTACTCAGCGCGGCGCCCTCTGCTGCCACACTGGAGACCTGCCTCCCGGACACTGGCGGGGACTTGGCACCGACAGGACAAGTCTAGGTCCTGGGGCATTGCTTGGCTGAACGGGGCCAGGTCTGTCACCTTTGGACTCGTGTCCGGTGACCCTTCATGCCTGAGGGTCACGCCTCCACCCTCAGGGTCTGCCTGGAGGGGCTCCCCGCAGGGGCAGAGCTGCTTGGATGTCCGTGGCTCTGCACTGGTGGGGACCCCGGCTTGGCCCAGTGACCTGGGGACGTCACCTGCCCTCTCTGTGCTCGGTCCCTTCGCCCGCAGACGGTCCTGCTGGGCCTGGCGAGAACTCACGTGACCCCCGCAGAGGCACCTGGCGTCTCCTCGTGGCGCAGGGGCCCCGGTCCATTGCTGCACGGCAGTCAGGGTCCGGCCGCAGGGCAGCCTCCTGGGCCCAGGGTGAGCCGCTGCGTCCCCCAGTGTGGCCGGGACTCGCAATGTGTACACCAGGGCCGGCCAGCCGGGGACCAGCAGCAGCCCTGCCGCCGGCTAAGGAGCGCGAAGCTTCCTCCCCGAGACCCGCGCAGCCTGCGTGGGGCCCGCGCCCCGGGCTGTGCTCCCGAGCGCGTACTCTTCCTCCTGGCAAACCCTGCTTCTCCACCAAGCCTGATCCAAGGGCCGCCTCCCCCTGGAAGCTCTCCCTGCCTCCTCCCGTCCTAGCAACAAGCGTGGCGCGTTCGGCTGTCTGCTGTTTGCAGTCTGCGAGCTCTGCGTGCAGGGCCCTGCACAGGCTCAGTGAATCCGGGATGGCGGGTCCCAGAGGCCCAGGGGGCAGAGGGAAGGCCCCCTGTCCCTCCTCCCTCTCCGAGCTCCCCAAGGCCTGAGGCTTCCGCAGCCCTGCTCTCCCGCCCAGGAAACCCCCCCACCCATGGCCGCTCCCTCCCTTTGCTTGTTGAGCCAATCAGGAGCGCAGTGTGGTGCCCGCCCACTCGGGAGACCGGGGGTGGGGGGGTGGGGGGGGTAGGGGGCGGGGCTCTCTCCCGCAGAGACCAACCCCTCCCCTAGAACAGGGCCTGCTCTGAGGCCCGTTGCCCGTGTGCCCGCACCCCTTCTCGGGAGCTTGGCCCGCACATTCTGTTCCCGCGCTGTTCCCAGCTCCAGTGCCCTTGCCACCAGCTCGCTCCTTCCCGGCCTCTGATTTCAGCTCAGACACTGCATCAAGGTCCCACCCTGCCCTCCTCTTGATAGCATGAAACTCCTTGGCTGGTTGGGGTCTATCTGTTCCTCCTCTGTCCCCTGAGTGACAGCAGGGACCTTGTCTGCCTCGCTTGCCATTTTGTCAGCAATTCCGGGTCTGGTGTAGATCCCTTGCCAGGTCAGTACCAACTCCCTGAATGAATCCACCACCAGGCGTGGCCCCTGCACTTACAGACAGCGGGCAGGGAGCTCACCTTACACAATGGGGCCCCAGGACGTGTGACTCTCTCCAGTTTACAAGGAAGGAAACCAAGGCTCCAAGAAGCTCTGCAGCTTTCTCGGGTCCCCGAGCTGGCAAGTGGCCACCGCGGCGCAGAACCAGGCCTGTGTATTTTGTCTTCATCACCCCACCCCGCCGCTGCTTCTCGGCCCAGGGCCCTGCAGGGTCGGGCAGGAGAGACCCAGAGCATCCGAGGTGGTGACCCGAGGAGTGTGGGCTCCGAGGGAAGGCAGTGGTGGCCAAGCAGAGCCCTGGGCAGAATGTTCTGGAATCTTTTTTTCAGATGTGTTTAAATTCAAGTGAAATTCACATAACGTAAAATGAACCATTTTATTTTTTTTTAACACTTTTTTTTTTAAAGACTTTTTTGATATGGAACATTTTTAAAGTCTTTGTTGAATTTGTTACAATACTGCTTCTGTTTTATGTTTTGGTTTTTTGGCCCCGAGGCATGTGGGATCCCAGCTCCCTGAGCAGGGATCGAACCTGTACCCCCTGCATTGGAAGGTGAAGTCTTAACCACTGGACCGGACCGCCAGGGAAGTCCCCAGAATGAACCATTTTAAATTGGACAATTCTGTGGCGTTTAGAATACCCACCTCCCTGTGCAACCATCACCACCGTCTAATTTTAGAACATTTTCATCGTCCCCCTAATCTACTTTCTGTCTCTATAGATTTCCCTTTTCTATACATTTCATGTGAAAGGGACCACATAATATGTGGTCCTTTGTGTCTTGCTTCCGTCACCTAGTGTAATGTTTTGAAAGTTCACCCATGTTGTAGCATAAATCAGTGCATCATTCCTTTTTAGCGCTGAATAAGATCCCATTGTATGGATATGCCACATTTTATTTATCCATTCATCCATCGATGGACGTTTGGGTTGTTTCCACTCTTTCGGCTGATATGAACATGTGTAAGTGTTGGGCTGGGTCCCTGTTTTCAGTTCTTTGGGGGGCACACCTAGGAGAGGAATTGCTGGGTCATATGGTAATTCTATGTTTCACTTTTTGAAGACCTGCCAGGCTCCGCCACAACCTGGAATTCTGACTCTGAAGAGTGAGGTCAGTGTGGCTGGTGCCTCCCGGAGCTGGGGCAGGAGTGTGGGCTGGAAGGCTGCAGTGATGCCCTCGCCCCGCCTGGCCTGGCATCTTCTCTGCAGCCAGCATGTGGTGCACGAAGCCCAGCCCTCAGGTGGGCACCTGCTGTGTCACTTCCCCGCATGTGTGTCCCCGTCCCCTGACTGTGCGCTGCTCCCCAGGGCAGGGACCCTGCCTGCTGCCTCCCAGTGATCCAGGCCAGCGCCCAGGAGGCCCACCACGCATGCCTGCCGCGTTGGAGCTAGCAGAACGGACAGCAATCTGAAAGAGCTCGTTATTTTCTGACGAGAGTTAACCAGCCCGAAACAGATTTAGAATTCAGTGTGGTTAAAAATCATCAGTCTTATGCCGTTTAAAAATTGCTTGTCATTTTGTATGCCAAGAGCTCTTCCAGCAGCCTACTTTTCCAAAATGATTGCTGATTGGAACAAAAACATTGCCACTAAAATTAGAGTGACAAAATGGAGTTGTTATGAAACAAAAAGGAAATCGACAGGTACATTTTAACAAGTGAGGAACACCCCCCCCCCCACCTGTGGGAGCAGCCACGGGCACAGCTGCCCCATATACTCCCAGGAGCCTTTATTTCCACATGCGGGTTCTATGGTTTGATTAAACCCATGACGGGAACCCATCTGAGAAAGAGTGGTTGCTTAGGAGTAGAAAGTATTTTAGTGATTTAGGTCTGGGCCTGGAGATGTAAAAGTGAGGCCTGGCTGGAGAACTCTAATATGTAGGATGCTTTCCAATTAGTGTCAAAATCCAGACATTTGTATCTTGAAAGAAGAGACCCTTCTCCCCTTTACCATCTCCCTCCTCCTCAGCTGGAGCATCTCGACGTGACAGGAAAACGTACGAGAACCATGGCTTAAATGAGGTAGAGATTTGTTTCTCTGTCATATTAGAGGAGACAGAGGAAGATGGTCTGACGCTGGGGTGGGGGCTCTGGGTGCTTGAGGATCTAAGCTTCTCCCGTCTTGCTGCTCCATCATCCTTAACAGGCTTCCTCATAGTTCAAGGCAGCTGCTTAGATTCCACCCATTGCATCCACATTCCAGCAGAGGAAAGGAGAAGACACAAAACCACGCTCCCTCTTTTTAAGGACATGCAAAGTGTCCACTATTCTTCCAACTATTGGCCACAACATAATCTTAAGGAAGGCTAAGCGTTATAGCCTTTATTCCAGACAACCTGCGGAAAAAGTGGAGAACTGATGTTGGGGTAGACAGCTGGCCACTTTGCCATAGTATGTCCTAAGGAACAGCCTTCTTCCTGTTTTCATAGTGCGCACCGCATCTGGACAACCTCCCCTCCACCACCGCCACCCCCACCTCACCCAGAGCAGCTCAGGATGCAAGATGTGAGATGTCGTTTGAGCACAGTTGGGGGGGGATGCTTTACGTAAGAAAAAATTTTATTCACACACAGAGAAACTGAGGCTTGTAGAGTGGAAGGGACTTGCCCAAGGTGAGTCAGTGCCTGCACACTTATACCAGCCACCCTGGGGGCCCTGGCTGGGAGTTCCAAAGTTCCCTCAGATTTCTCACCATCTTCTGAGATCCTGGACCTCTTACCAGGTCAGAACCTGTGTCCTGAAGCATGGAATATTACCTTCTCATATCCATCAGGCCTCTTGGTTACAAATGATAAAAATCAAGCTCAACCTGGCTGGAGCCAAAAAGGAAACATAATAGCTTTAAAGGTCAAGAATAAGAGCTTCAGGCATGGCTGGATCCAGGTGTTCAGAGAGCATCAGGAAGCTCTCTTTCCATCCCTTTTCTCTGGCGTCCTCTGTATGAATTCTGCTCTTTGGCGGGCTCTCCCTGTAACATGTGGAGGTGTCCACCAGCAGCACCAGGTTAAGGTTCAACTATTTTAGCAGCCGTAGAAGGAGGAGAGTGCCTCTTTCCCAATCATCATGAGAGAAGTTTCAGGACTGGGTCTTGATGAACTGATTTAAGTCATGTGACCAAGGGAGTAGGCTGGACCCATTCACCAGACCAGGATCCCATGCCCATCCTCAGAGGGCACATACACTAAACTTGGGCTAAGTGTGTTTCCCCAGAAGCAGGAAATGGACACTGGCAGGCTGAACGCCTACTTCCCTTCCACCCCTGCTCCTACACCCTGTGATTCCTTCCCTGACTCTTTTCTCCCCAATAAAAACAGAGCTGTCCTAGTCTCATCCCCTAGGGGTCTTGCTCGCTGGCTTGTCTTTTCATTTGTGAGGCTCTTCCTCCCAGTGCCTGAGAATCTAGTAGGAGAAGGACCGTAATACCCTCTCTGGATCCTCAGTGCCTGCCCAGTACAGAACTTGGTGTAGAACAGGTGCTGCTCAATGTATGGTGGATAGTAGATGGAAGGAAGGACAGGCAGGTGGATGGATAGATGGATGGATGGAAAGAAGGATGGGTGGCCAGAGTGATGCATGGATGGATGGGTGGAGGGATAAATGAATGGATAGTTTGGTGAGTGGTGGATGAATGGATAGGTGAATGGATGATGGATGGATGGATGGGTGGGTGGATGGATGGATGGATGGTGGATAATGGACGGATGGTGGATAATGAATGCATGGATAGATGGATGGACAAAGGAAGGATGAGTAGATGGGTGGATGGACGGATGAATGGGTGGGTGGATGGTTGGATGGATGGATTTGTAGGTGATCTAATAACCAGCTGGAGGAAGGAAAACTTGTGGGTCACACAGCCCTGATTAACTACCTCTTACCAGGTCAGAACCTGTGTCCTGAAGCATAGAATATTAACTTCTCATATCCGTCAGGCCTCTTGGTTGCAAATGATAAAAATCAAGCTCAACCTGGCTGGAGCCAAAAAGGAAACATAATAGCTTTCAAGGTCAAGAATAAGAGCTTCAGGCATGGCTGGATCCAGGTGTTCAGAGAGCATCAGGAAGCTCTCTTTCCATCCCTTTTCTCTGGCATCCTCTGTATGAATTTTATGAGTTTAATGTGGTGGTATCATTTAACTTTCATACGTTCAGCCCTTTTAAAAAGCATTTTAATAGCATGGGTGACACTAAGTCACACCCATTTGAGGAGGGTGACAGGAGACACAGGCCAGCTGAGCATCCCTCCTGAGCTAGCAGGAACTGCGGCTGTGTTTTCACTGGTTCCTCGGGCTGACTCGGGTCCCCCGGTCTTCCCCAGGCCTCTCCTGCCTCACTGGGTGTGATTCTGGTGGGAAATACATGGTTCTGTCCGAATCCTCTTTATTACATGTAGCTCACGTCCATTACGAGTGATGTATACGTGTGACCCGGCAGGCAGAACTCTCAAACCCAGGCGTGTTGTACTGCCTGGTCACGCGGTGCTCTCCATGTGTGCCATTGATGTGGAACTCGCTGACCCGAAAGCATGTGCTGTTCCCCCATGTGACTGACAGCTGGGACACAGCACGGGAGCACTGGGTGGGGCACGTGCCCTTCACCGACCACAGTGAGCCCAGACGGTCCTGGGCGGCCCCAGGGCACCAGGAGGCGGGCGGACTCCCCCTGCGTGTGCCAGGACCGGGGCGAGTGCTGTACCTGCACCCTCAGCACAGGCCATCCAGACCCCCTGGGCTCCATGCCGCCTCCAGCCCTCCCTCCTGACCCTTGGTACCTCCGTTTCCCCTTCTGTGCCACGTGGACCACAGTCATCCTATCACACAGCATTGTTTCAAGGATGATTAAATGACCCCATAATTATAAAGCTCTTACGGCCTCTGCACACAGTAGGCGCTCAGTAAATGGTGTCCCTTAGGATTTATTGTTTTGGTTGCAGTTGTTGTGATTTAGACCCGCCCTCGAAAGTCACTGGTCTCTATTCTCTGAGTGACGAAATGGAGGCTCAGAGAGGTTAAGTCACTTGCTTCAGGTCACACAGCCATTGAGTGGCAGAGACGGGGCTTGAGTCCAGAGCCCGAGGGGAGTTCCCACTTCACCACGCCAGGGGAAGTTGGGGGATTGGGGTGGTAATGTTTCACCCGTTTTCTACCAGCTTCCTTTGGAGCTGGGGCATCATGTGCCCCAGGGCCTCGCGCCCGACCCAAGCGGGGTGTCCAGTTACCGGGGAGACCTCGGCCTAGCTGGACCTCACGGTGGTGGCAGGTGGCAGTCACGTGGCCTGGCCGTGGGCCATGACTTCAGACAGATGCTTCACTCCGCCCTTCTCCTTCTGAGCTCCTCAAACAAGGCCACCACCGGCCTGCCCTTCCTTCCTCCTTCGGGGCAAACTGGGGGCATGTGTCAGGTGGCCACTGTGGGCAGCCAGGGTGACGTTGACTGTGCTCACCTCTCGCCTCTCCAGGTGAGTATGGCTGACCTGCAGGACCCAGGGCCAGCTGCCCCCAAGGCAAACAAAGTCCCAGGCTATCCAGAATGGCACACGCTGAGAAGTCGTGCCCTCCGCTGCCCAGGGGCCCGTGCACCCCCGCGGTGGACCACCTGCCTTATCATACAGTCACTGCTTCTGGACTGGGCAGAGGCGCCTGGGGTGGGAAGATGCTTTGTTTGCACCCCCAGAGCCTGCACAGAGCCGCTTATCCTGGTAGTCACAGCACAGCTGCCCGTGAGCGCCGTCACACCGACTCAGAGACGGCTGCATCCAGCTTACCTCTCCCGGGGGTCCCAACAGCAGGGATGCTCGGAGACCTGCCGCCCGCCCCCCCGCCGCGCTAGGGGGGACGGCGATGAATGTGGGCCTGCCCTTCCCTCGGCTTAAAAGTAACTCTCGTTTAGGCCGTGTTTGGGAAACGGCAGCGCTTTGATAACTAACGTGATGGCTTGGGTTTCACTTTGTTGGAGTTTTGCTCTCTCCCGTCGGCTTCGAGATGAAAAACTTCATGAGACGGTGTGGGCAGATTGAGGAGGAGGAGGAGGTGGGATGGAAATCGGGGGTTCTCAGAGCCCCTTGATGGGGGGCTCTAAAAATCCCACCCTGGAGGCTGACTGAGGTGGCCTGGGCTGGGGCCAGTGGGTCTCTGGGATGTGCTCCCTGACCAGCAGCCGCTGCAGTGGTGTCACCTGGGAACTTGCCAGAAAGGCAGGTGCTTGGGTTCCGCCCCCGAATTGGGAATTCCAGGGATTCTCGTGTATCTAGAGTCTGAGATCCTGGCTTAACGAAGTCAAGGGCCATCTGGGAAGGTTTTGCTACCCTGAGTGTGGTCCACAGACCACAGCATCCGCATGGCCACCTGGGCGTCTGTTAGGAATGCAGAATTCCAGGCCCCCTGGGACCTACTGAAGGAGGACCTGCATGTTGACAGAGTCCCAGTGACTCATGGGCACGGTGAAGCTGGGGGCTGGGGTTGGGGTGCATTCAGAGGGTTTGAGCATCTTCTCTGGGGTGGGAGGGAGACCTGGTGGGCCCAGGACGGCCTCGGGAGACCGGCCACCTGCCCAGTTTCCCTTCCTGCTGGCTCTGCTCACCCTTCCCGAGCCCCACCCTCACGCCATCCCGGGGAAACGTGCTCCCGGCACACCTCACACCCCATCTAACTGCCTTGAGATAAGGGAGACGTGCAGTCTCGGTTCCAAAAGATTCTCAGCCCCTCTCCCTGAACCAGCTTTTGAGAGAACCAACCAAGATCACACAGGCCCCCACTAAGTCATCTGGGGACAGAAGGACGCCCCCCAGGCTGGCCAGGTCAGCACTTCGTCTTCCTGTACCAGGGTACAGGTCTGGTTATTCAAAACCTGGATAACCTGAAGCTGTTTTGTAATACGGAAATAACTGCCGGTTTCCAAGCATAGGAGCAGAATGCAGAAGTTGTCCTAGGACCTCCTGCGTCCTCCCAGCCCCCCGGGAAGCCACCGTGTTGGAGGAACCCCCCGACACAGTGACCTCACCTCCACTTCTTGCCGTTTGTTTTGGACCTTTCAGGAAGCGGTTCCGGCCCTGTGTTCCCTGTCTCAGTCGCTAGATGGCAGCCGCGGGGCGCAGAAGCCGCAGAGAGGGGCGTGTGGGTCCCTGCTCCAACCGGAGCCCCGGGGAGAAGTTCCTCCTGGGAATCTGGCATCCCTCCACCAGGATTTCTAGTAGGGAGCATGTTTTCAAGGTTACTGTTCCGAGCAGAGCCCACCTGGCCCTGTCAACTGAGGAGTCAGAGACCTGCAGTCACGTTGTGGCCTCTGCAGGGCCAGGTGGGGCTGCGGACACACCAGGAGGCCAGCGGGAGGATGGACGGTCCCGGCGCAGGGACAGGGCAAGGGGGATCGAGGGAAGAGGGACAGAGGGCAGCCCTTCTGCACACACTCACCTCAAGGAAGCCCCTGGGAAGCTGACATCCCGTAAGAAGGCTGCACACGGACTTTCCATTTGTCCCAGACCCTCCGTGAGCTCAGGCAGCGGGCGCAGGAATGCCTGCACCCCAGAAAACGTACAGCGACGGTGGGTTTTCATCTCAGATGGGCAGCGTGGGGCGAGGCCTTGGAGCCCCAGCGCCTGCGTTCAAACCCCAACCTCACCCCCGACTGTCCACACAACGCCACGTGGGCTGGCTGGGTGGCCCCTCTGCTTCTCGGTTTCCTCGTGTGTAAAAGAGGGAGGACTGTGGATCTCGCCCCGTTCCGTTGGGATGATCAACTGATTTAAAAAATGCAAAGCAGTCAGCACGGTGCCTGGCACAGTGTAGGCAGGTGCTGGTATACACGATATTACTGTGTTATTAATTAACTAACCATGGTGATTATTTGTTGTCTTATATGTAACAGGGATTCGACTCTAGGCTCAAATAATTATAAACAGGCTTCTGACACCCAGGGGGATTGTGCAGGACATTTCCAAGCACTTCAGGCATTTTGCTTTTCTTATTGCCTATCGCTATTGTTGCATAATTGTCATTATTATAGTTACTATTATTGCTGTTATTCGTATCTTTGAGGGGACCCGGTACTCCCTGTAATCAATGTCTCTCCTGTCCAGGGCCATCTTAGATCCAACCATTTAAGCAGTCCTTGCCAGCCCCTCAATTCAGTAAGCATTTCCTGGGAAACTGCTCTGTCTCCAAGGCGTTAGCATGGCCTGGGCCCCCTGGTTTTTCTCATCTTTGTCTCCCCCTCCTGCCAGCAAGGCAGCTCCACTAACCCTCGTTGGTCTGTGCTGTTCAGGTCACAGCAGAGGCCGGTGGGGAACCAGAAGGCTCTCGTCTCCACCACCTCCCGCCTCAGCCTTCCCCAAGCCACTTGGAGCCAAAATACGGGAGTCAGGGACCTGGGTCCCAGGCCTGGCACACGCCATCTCCTTATGGATACATTGAAGTTTGTCAAACACTTTTTCTGCATCTGTCGATGTGATCGTGTTCCTCTTTTTCAGTTCAGTTTTTTTTTTTTAATTAATTAATTTATTTATTTATTTATGTCTGTGTTGGGTCTTCGTTTCTGTGCGAGGGCTTTCTCCAGTTGCGGCGAGCGGGGGCCACTCTTCATCGCGGTGCGCGGGCCTCTCACTATCACGGCCTCTCTTGTTGCGGAGCACAGGCTCCAGACGCGCAGGCTCAGTAGTTGTGGCTCACGGGCCTAGTTGCTCCGTGGCATGTGGGATCTTCCCAGACCAGGGATCGAACCCATGTCCCCTGCATTGGCAGGTAGATTCTCAACCAGTGCGCCACCAGGGAAGCCCCCTTTCAGTTCGTATGGTCCTTTGTGTCAATTGATTTTTCAAATATTGAACCGACCTTGCATTTCCGGGGGTAACATTCATTTGGTCATGAGATATTATTCTTTTTATATGTTGAGGGATTTGAGTTCCTAGTATTTTGTTGAGGGCACTATGGGAGATATTGGCCTGGTTTTCTGATGCTGTCTTTGTCTGGGTTGGGTTTCAGTGTAATGTTGCCTTCATAAATTGATTTGGGATATGTTCCCTCCAGTTATCTATCCTGGGAAAGATTGTGTAGAATTGGTGTTGTTTTTTCTTGAAATGATTGGTAAAATTTGCCAGTGAAATCATTTGAGTCTAAAGAAGACTTTTTCAGATGTTTATTCAACTACTAATTCAATATCTTTAATAGCTGTAATGCAGTTTAGATTATCTACTTCTTCTTGGGTGAATTTGGGTAGTTTGTGACTTTCAAAGAATTAGTCCATTTTAAATTGTCAAATTTATCTGAGTTGTCCATAGAGTCCCTCATTATCTTTTTAATGTCTCTTCGGTAGTGATAGCACCTCTTTCATTACTGATGTTGGTAATTCGTGTCTTCTTTTTTTTCCTTGCCAATTTTGCTAAAATTTTATCAACTTTATTGATCTTTTCAAAGAACTAGCTTTCAGCTTCATTGAATTTTCCTCTATTCTTTTTCTTTTTCTAGTTCACTGATTTCTTGCTTTTGTTATTTTCTTCCTCCTGCATGCTTTGAATTTATTTTGCACTTTTTCTAGTTCTGTGACTCAGGATGAGTGTTCTTGGTGAATATTCTGTAGGCATTGAAAAGAATGTGTATTCTGTGGACTGTTCTATAAATGTCAATTAGATCCTATTGATGTTATTTTTCAGAAAATCTTATGCCTCTGTTGACTTGCCCCGTACTAGTTCTATTGATTGCTAAGAGAGGAATGTTGACATTTTGCAATATAATTATGTACTTGTCCATTTTTGCCTTTCAGTTCTGTCAGATTTTGCTTCATATATTTTGGAGTTCTGGTGTTAGGTGCAAATTTATTCAAGACTGTTATGTACTCTTGGTGGGTTGATCTTTTTATTATTATTTAATGTTCCTGTTCATCCCTGGTAATTAGTATATGCAGGATATATCTTTTCCATCCTTTCACTTTAAACCTCCCTATGTCATTATATAAAAAGCTGATTCCTTGTAGACTGCAGATCATTGGGTGGTTTATTAAAAATCCATTCTGACAATCTCTTTATCTGATGTGTTTAGACTAAATTTGATCTACTTATTAATCTGTTTATATTTGTATCTACCATTTTACTTCTTGTTCTCTCCATACTTTGTTCTCTTTTTTTCTTTCCTGATTTTATTTTTAACTTGGATAGTTTACTTTTCCAAGTTTTAATTTACTTACTGAAGTTTTTACTCTTATTTGTATAGCTTTATGTGTTTGTGGTTGCTCTGGTTACTTAACTTTTTACAGTTTTCTGAACGTTAATATTTTACTGCTACAAGTGGAACGTGAAAACCTTACCACTGTGTAGGTCCCCCTATTCTCCTCCTTTCATGTTATATTTTTCACGTGTATTAAATCTGCATGCATTGAAAACCCTATCATGTGATGTAATAATTTTTACTTTCAACCATTGTAAATATCTTAAAGAATGTCAGAAGTGAATAATATCCTATTACACAGCTATTTACCAATTTTGTTGCACTTCCTTTATTCCTGATTTTCAGTTTCTCTCTTGTATCATTTCCATTCCAGTGGAAGAATTTCCTTCAGCATTTCTTTTAGAGTTGGCTTGCTGGCAAAAAATTCTCTTGCTTTTTCTTCATCTGAAAATGTCTTGATTTAACCGTTATTCCTGAAGGGTATTCCCTGGATATAGAGTTTTGGGTTAACAGCAGTTTTTTGTTTGTTTGTTTATTTATTTTGGCTGCGCCAGGTCTTAGTTGCGGCACTTGAGATCTTCGTTGAGGCATGCGAGATCTTTTAGTTGTGGCATGCGAACTCTTAGTCACGGCATGCGTTCAGGATCTAGTTCCCCGACCAAGGATCGAACCCGGTCCCCCTGCATTGGGAGCACAGAGTCTTACCCACTGGACCACCAGGGAAGTCCCTTAACAGCCCTTTTAAAACACTATTCCACTTCCTTTTGACCCCCATGGTTTCTGATGAGGAATCCGCAATAATTCAAATTGTTGTTCATCTATAAGAGAGGAATCATATTTCTCTATCTGTTTGTAGGATATTTTATTGGCTTTTCATTTTCAGCAATCTGTGTATGGTGTGTCTGGGTATGAATTTCTTGAGTTAATCCAGTTGGGCTACACTGAGCTTCTTGAATTTATGTTTATGTAATTCTCTCTGTCAGACTGGATAATTTCTATTGACCTATCTTCAAGTTCACTGATTCTTTCCTCAATCTTGTTTTTTTTTTTTTTTTTTTTTTTTTTTTTTTTTTTTTATTATAACCATCGAAGCTTTAATTAAATGCCTTAATTCTTTTTTTTTTTTTTTTTTTTTTTTTTTAACATCTTTATTGAAGTATAATTGCCTTACAATGGTGTGTTAGCTTCTGCTTTATAACAAAGTGAATCAGTTATACATATACAATATGTTCCCATTTCTCTTCCCTCTTGCATCTCCCTCCCTCCCACCCTCCCCATCCCATCCCTCTAGATGGTCACAAAGCACCGAGCTGACTCAATCTTGTTTTTGAGCCTATCCAGTAAATATTTTTACTTCTGTTGTTTCCCTCGAGCACTGGCATATTTCTAGCTCTTTGTATACCAACTAAGTTCATCTTGTATCCTGGACATTTTGAATATTTTGTTACAATACTGTGGGTCTTGTGTAAGTCCTATGGAAAATGTTGATTTAGGCAATTACTTGTTTGGGGTCAGACCCCAAGTTCCAACCAGTTTTTCATGGGTGTGATTGCAATGTCAGTTTAGTCTTCAAAGCCTTTGCTATTCAGATCTGCCCCACATATGCACCAACAGTGGCCAGTCTTGGAGATGGGTGGTGGATCACTTCTTAGACCCATTCTCAATATCTTTACATGCTATTTAAGGTCCGATCCACACACGCACAACATGAAGTGAGCCTAGAAGTTCATATACCACTTTACATGATCACTGCCCTGCTCCCTCCTCTCCACAGTCTCCCTGACACTTCCCAGTGCTCTGGGCACCCCTGTTGCATGCTCCAGACAAAAAGCTGGGACCTTAATCTCCCTGCCTTGCCATGAACGACTGCAAATGTCTCTTCCTCCGTGGCCATGTGGCAGGAGAACAGAGAGAAGGAGAAAGCAGTGAGGGTTCGTCGCACGTTCTCGGAACCACACCTCCTATGGCCAGAGAGAAGGTCTCCTGTCCTTCAGAGTTTTAGGTGCCCACCTGGTATCTACTGCCACTGTGCCACTGCAGGATTTCCTGGGGCCATCGGTAGGAGAAAATGCAATAAAGAATAAAAGAGATGATTTCCCCCCACACACACTCTCTCTCTGAGCCCCAGGATTCCCTTGTCCTACTCCTTGGGTCAAAAAAACAAAGGCTCGTCTTGAAGCTTTTTTCATCTGCACTTGGTGTGCAGACCTGGCCTTCAGGTGACCTTGGAATCCAGCCAGCTTCTACCTGAAGAAAAATAAGTGGAAATTCACAGCCTGTTTATTGGTGCTTTGAAATCTGACCTCCTTCCCCAGTCTGCCTGCTGCTATTTTTAATCCACAGATAATTACTCCTGCATCTGTCCAAGTTTATAACTGCGTTCATTAGGGGAGACACAGTGGAATGTGCTTACTGTATCTTTCCAGGAACTAGAACCCCTTGCTGACCTTGCATCTGTACATTTATTTCTTTCATCAAATTGTGGAAGTTTATATCCATTATTTCTGGTTTTTTTGTTTTCATTTTTTATTGTGGTATAATTGACATATAACATTATATTAGTTTCAGATGCACAACATAATGATTTGATATTTGTATATATTGCAAAATGATCACCACAATAAGTCTAGTTAGCATATGCCACCATACATAGTTATAAATTTTTTTCTTTTGATGAGGATATTATTTCTTAAAGTATTCATGTTTTTTGCCTCATTCTCTGGAATTCTGATTACCCAATTCTAACATATCTTTTTATGTTGTCCTTTGAAACCCTGATTCTCTCTTAATTTTTTTCAATCTTTTTTTTTTCCTCACTTCTATCTATCAGATAAATTCTATGGATCTATCTTCAAATTCACTCACTCTTTTCTCTGTCATCTCCATTCTACCATCTAGGCCATCCATTGAATTTTTTTCCAGATATTGTATTTCTCAGTTTTAAATTTTCCATTTTGTCCTTTTTAATGAAAATGTCAACTACATCTCCCTTGCCTCAGGGAAATAGTTATAACAATAGCATTAAAGCCATCATCTACTAATTCCAGAATCCACATCGTCTCAAGATTGGTATCTATTGGTTGTCTTTTCCCTTGAGAATGGGTCCTGTTTTTCTGGAAATTTTGGGTTGTTTGCTTGACATGATGAGTATGATGTTGTTTAGACTCTGGGCTCTTATATTCCTCTTAGGGCTCTTTATGTTTTGTTGCAGTTGATAGTTACTCAAGCCACTTAAGCTGCATCTCACTGTCAGTGGTTCAAGTCTTAGTTCAACAATATAGTCTTTTGCTGCACTTCAATTTGAGTCTGACACACACACTCATAAGTCAAGGTCAGGCTGAAACTTCTGCAGACATACCTAGAATTAAGGACGTCTTTCCTCTGGCTTTCTTTCCTCCAGGACTCTCTCCTCTCCCCGCTCCAGTACCAGCGACATCTGCCTGAGCTTCTTCTCCTGTTCTTCCAGCCGGGAAGATGGGCAGCGTTCTATTAGGGTTTTACCTGCCTGTGCCTCCTGGCTTTGTATCTGCAGCATGCCCTCAGGGCCAAGCCCCACAACATAGAAACTTGCCCCTGTGCCAATGTGTTCTTGTTTATTCTACAGAATCCCTGGGTCATTGCTGTGGTAGGGGCGGGGCAATCTTTTTATCTTGCAGAGTCTTATGATTGTGACCAGTGGGAAGGTCGTTCTGCAGCAGTTTCCCACCACCATGCTGAGAGCAGAACTCTCCTGTGCTGGGTTTTCATTTGGAACTTTACCAAGAGCCTTTTCCCACTTCGTTGCTGACAGCAGCAGGGCTGGTGGGACGGGAGTCACCTGCTTATTCTGAATTTGTGGCTTTCACATTCGTGGTGATGCTATATATAGGTATAAGCATTTCGTATTGAAATGCAGATAATTTTACTGTGAACTACTTCCTCGTTCTAGTTAGCCTGCGTCTTACAGTCAGAAGGCATTATATTGGGATTAGGTATACAGGAAATGTACATCATCTCTGAATTTCACTTCGGGAGAGTACAGGAATAGCACCACAGAATTTTTAAAGGTGGTCTGTAAGGTCTGAGAAGATTAGGGACTGATGGATCAGGTGCTGTGAGGTCCCCCCCTTGAGCACTAGCCGTCTCTGATTCTGGGCGGTCTCTTCCTGCCCCCGGACCAGCAGTCCCTACAGGCAACACCAGAGATTAGCACAGCGTCCACCCCTGGCTATGGGGAGCAAGAAGGGAGCAGCCGGCTTTTCTGGTGAATGAATGCTTGCTTTTGAGTTGCTCGCCCTTGCCAAAAGGACCCCGTGCTCCAAGGAATGCATCCGTGGGGCAGTTGCTTCACCAGCAATTTGAGGAACTGCGGTGCCTCGTGGGGACTTACTCTGGGGAGAGGCCACCCCTGCTGGGCTGTTACTTTGCAGCTCTGAGCAGGGCTGCATCTGCTGGTGGGCATCCTGGGAGCAGCTTGGAGTTCCTGGGAAGGGGAAGAGCCTCCCAGGTAGTGTGGTGCAGTGGACGGGGCACCCGGCTGGGCACCAAAGCCGAGGATGCTTCCTTCTGCCAAGATCTGTGTGACCTTGGCCAAGCCACGGAGCCTCTTTGGCTCTCCTGACTGTTGAATGGGCTGGTGGGCACAGTGGTCTTCAGGCTACTTTCACCTCTCAGGATCTACATACTTCTTCTGTCTCCTTCCCTTCTTTCTTCCTCTAACATCCATTGATATTTTCTGTGCCAGGCGCGGTGCCGGCTACAGAGAACCAAGCGTGCGCATTTATGGGTGAAGAGGGTGGGTGCTTGTGGACAGTGGGACAGGTAAGAGTGCCCTGGCATGTGCCCTGAGCGTCTCCACTGGGGTGGCCAGGCATGGATGGAGTGAGGGCGTCTGGGCAGTCTGAAAGCGGGGCTGGGAGGCTCTTCCAGGGTGAGAAAACCCCGAGCCGAGGGGTGCCCAGGCACAAGGCAGCTTTACGGTGGGCTCCAGGGTTGGGCCCAGCCAGTGCCAGGGTCTGGCTGCTTCTTCCTCGTTGCCCTAAGAGCAGCGCAGAGGGTGGCGCAGACCCCAAGGATGGATGTAACACGTGTCTGTCGGGCACGTCCTGGGCAGGCGTGCCAGCCACGCTCCTGAGACGCTGCAGATAGTCACGCGTGGGGCCCTGTCCTCAGCCCGGTACACGGGCATGATTTTCACCCATTTCACAGGTTGAGCCTTGTGCAAATAATCAGGTGTCCAGGTGGTCCATTAGGATGAGGGTCAGATGACGTGCAGCACAGAACAGGGTGGGGGGGTGGTCTTACTGCCGTGGACCTCCTGCCTCTTTACGGCACCGTGGGCCAGGGAGAGGGAGAAGGGCTGGGGTGGAAAGTTCTGAGTCACAGTGGTCACTCAGAGTGCGGGTGCCTCCGCCAGGCCCCCGATGAGGAGCTGCGGATACGGGCACCTGGGCTGGGAACGCAGACTTGCAATGAGCGAGGCCGGCCTGGGGCCTGAGGCCTTGCCTGTGCATCAGGTCTGCTGGAGGGTCAGGTCCCCCACCCCTCATCATGAGACCAGCCTCCGGTCAGGCGGGGACACCACGTGCAGGCGGTGGCCAGGACCATAAGGAGGACGGAGCCACGGGGGCTGGGACGGGGAGCAGCTCCTTGCCAGTGTGCTACTGGCCCTGGGAGGGAGGTGGAATGGGCCTCCCTTTGGTATGAGGGATGCTCAGGGCCCCAGTGTCTCCCCGTGGCTCTCAGGGTCACCCCAGAAGAGCCCAGTGGGGCCTCTGGATCTGGCCCCTGCTCGCTCCTCCCCTCAGGCACTGACGTCCCTCTGTTGGCCTTCAGTGATACTCCGTGTCCCCAGACACATCATGTTCTCCCCCACCTCTGTGCCTTTGCACCTGGCCACACCCCACAGCCTGATGTCCGGCCCACCCTCCTCATCCTCCCGGGCTCAGCCTCAGCCTCAGGGCCACGCTCTCCTGCACCCCCTGCCGATGCCCCTGGTGGGCTAGGTGTGCCCGCCTGCTCCCTCTGAGCCCCTCCCTCCCACCCCCTGCACACAGCGCTCTGGCCTGGAGCTGGAAGGGGACGTCGTGGTCCCCACAGGTGACTGCAGACAGGGCTCATCAGGACCCTGCTTGGCTTCATGGAGGGGGGTCACCTGAGGGCCAGGTGGGCGCATGCCATCCTGAAGGTGGAGCCCGGGACAGAGCAGCCCATAGGGCCGGGTGGGCGTGGCCCCATGGTCCGTGCAGCCAGAGCTTGAGAGCTGCCAGGGAGGCCGGACTCGGACCTGGAGGATGGCCAGCTGCAGGCCTGGAGAACCAGGTCTTCTTTCCTGTGGACAGAAAAGTCCTTTCCCCGCCAGGCTTCCCTACCCTCTCAACATCCCAAGTAGCCAGAGCCAGAAGCCGTAGGCGCTGGGGTTCCCTGTCACAGCCCAGGCAGGCCCACTGCGGAGCTGGGGCTCAGCTCGCAGACCCCCTGGGATCTGAGGGCTGGCTGACCGGGCAGCGTGCAGAGGCTTGCACCAGAAATGGGGCTGTTTGGGGGCTGCTGTGGGCCCCCTCTCAGTGCTGAGCGCTAGGGGCCACAGCGTGTGTGTATGCGTGTACGTGTGTGTGCATAAGACTGCATTGTGCTCGTGTGTGTACATGGGTATGTGATGTGCAAGTGTGTGGGTGTGTATGTGTGTGTGCTTAAGTGCACATACGTGTGTCTGGGCGTGTGTACACATGCTCCCTCCTGGCACTACCCGACCCCACTGGGTTATCTCACAGCCCTCGGAGGTCATCCCAATCAGCCCTTGGAAGCCTCTGTCTGTGATTCTGCCCGCTGACCCTGCACTGGTCCAGGCGTGGCGTTTGTGTCATTTCTCCGCCCGTAAGTTCTGTCGAAGCCCCTTCCAGGTCCGTGGCTGGCCGGGTGGGCGTCTGGGGTCCCAGTCTGGTCAGCAGGAAGGCTGAGCATGACAGATCAGCACACACGTGTTCTGCTTTTCAAAGACTTGTGTTTTCCATGAATGTGCCCCTGGCTTTCAAACTTTAGAGCTTTTTCAAACACTGAAAAATTATGGCCAGGAGGGAGGAAGGGAGTAACCCTTGCTTGAAACCTACGACATGGCAAATTGAGATGCAAAGCTACCTTTTGAACCAGAATTGCATTCCCATCTTCAGAAATGTAGGGTGCACCGACCGGGGCCCTGAGCGTTCCGAGGTTGCCGGCGAGAGAAGGCCCACTCTGGCCGGCACAGCGAGGGCAGGAGCAGGGCGGCGGCTCACAGGAGTGGAGGGAGAGGCGCCAGGCAAGGCAGGGGCTCGGGCAGCTCTGCCCACCGTTTCCTCTATTCAAGACGCCCACTCCCAGGGTAGGGCAGGATGGTCCAGAGGCAGCCCCACCAAGACCACTCACAGGATTGGGACTGAGCCCAGAGGAACAGGGGTGCATTTCCAGGTGCAGCAGGAGGAGGGGATGCAGGGTGGAGGGCTGTGTCCTGGAGCTGTGAACTTGGGCCGGAAAGCAGAGCAGCCAGAGTCTGACCCTCTGCTCTGCAGCTTCCCTACGATGTGACGTGGGGCTGCTGGTATGGCCTCAGGTGCCTGGGTCCCTCGTTGCAGCATGGGGTCCGTTGTCCACTCTGCAGGGCTGCTTGAGAACTTTTCGAGCTGATGCTTATAAAGCACTTGGGGCAGCTACGTGTGTGCATGAGCGCTACATACTTTTTAGTAGAACAAACCCTGGGTTTTAGAATCAGATATTTCCGAGTTCAGATTCCCACCTCTGCTGCTGACCTTGGGCCGTGACTTTGGGCTCATCACTGAGCCTCCAGTTGCCCATCTGTAGAATGGGAGCAGTCATCTCCACCCCACGGGCTCTGCAGTCCTGTCACGGGGCTAAGGGAAAGAATGTCGTGCAGGGCGTCTCACACTCTAGCGTGCGGGTTCAAGTGTCACTGTCTTTAAGCTTATCCACAGACAGGCAGCATGGACCCTGTCCCCTGGCCCGTGGGGAGATGGAGTACGGAGTGAGAGGTAGGGGTGGAGGGCAGATGAAGGTGGGGAGGACACTGGTGAGCAGAGGAGGAAGAACATTCTAGAATGAGGGCACAGCTTGGGCAAAGGCATGGGCTTATGACACCGCCAGGCCGAGAGCAGGTGTGGCTAGAGGGGGGCATGTCCAGGAAGATGGGATGGGAGATCTGACCGGAAGGGCAGGCTATGTGGTGATCGGGAGCTTTCCTGGGCCCTTGGACCAGCTCCGCCCCTCACTGAGCAGTTAGGAACGCGGGCTTGGGGCCGGGGAAGTAGGGTTTGCATCCTGACACCGTGTGTGCCGAGCTGTGTGTTCTTTTTTTTTTTTTTTTTTTAACATCTTTATTGGAGTATAATTGCTTTACAGTGGTGTGTAAGTTTCTGCTTTATAGCAAAGTGAATCAGTTATACATATACATATGTTCCCATATCTCTTCCCTCTTGCATCTCCCTCCCTCCCACCCTCCCTATCCCACCCCTCTAGGTGGTCACAAAGCACTGAGCTGATCTCCCTGTGCTATGCGGTTGCTTCCCACTAGCTATCTATTTTACGTTTGGTAGTGTATATATGTCCATGCCACTCTCTCACTTTGTCCCAGCTTCCCCTTCCCCTTCCCCATATCCTCAAGTCCATTCTCTAGTAGGTCTGTGTCTTTATTCCCGTCTTGCCACTAGGTTGTTCATGACCTTTTTTTTTTTTTTCCCTTAGATTCCGTATATATGTGTTAGCATACTGTATTTGTTTTTCTCTTTCTGACTTACTTCACTCTGTATGACAGACTCTAACTCCATCCACCTCACTACAAATAACTCCATTTCGTTTCTTTATATGGCTGAGTAATATTCCACTGTATATATGTGCCACATCTTCTTTATCCATTCATCTGATGATGGACACTTAGGTTGCTTCCATGTCCTGGCTATAGGAGAAAATATTTGCAAATGAGCTGTGTGTTCTTGGGCACCTCCCATAACCTCTCTGTGCCTCAGCGTCCTCTTCATCCCTGGGATGACATATGAGTCCTGGGGCAGCTGTAACAAAGTGCCAAAAGTGGGCGGGGAGGGGCTTCAAACAACAGATATTTATTCTCTCACAGTTCTGGAGGCCAGATGTCTGAGGTTAAGGTGTGGGCAGGGCTGGCTCCCTCCGAAGCCGCTGGAGGAGGATCCTTCCTGCCTCTTGCAGCTCCTGGGGCTTCAGGGGTTCCTTGGCTTGTGGCCTCCTCCCTCCAGTCTCTGCCTCCCTCTTCACCTGGCCTTCTCCTCTTCTGTTGGTCAAATCTCCCCTGTGTGTCTCTTCTGACTTTGATCGTTAGATTTAGGGTCCACCTGGATAATCCAGGATGGTCGCCTCGCAAGATTCTTAACTTAATCACATCTGCAAAGACCATCTTCCAAATAAGGTCACATCCACGACTTCCGGAGATTAGGACACGGACATACGTTTGGGGTCCACCTTTCAATCCACAACACTAACAACGGCCCAGAAATAGAGAGCCCCCTGTCCTGACCCATCCAGTGCCCCCCAGCCCCTCACCAGGGAGCCTCTCCCCGCCCCTCTCTCTGCCCAGCCTCCTTCGGTCAGGAGGGCGGACACAGCTGACCACGCCTCGGGCCAGGCATCAGCCAGGGCCCCATCAGCAAGCAGAAACCAGCCGTTTCGGTCGGGGAAAGGTGACATAGGAGATTCAGGTAGTGTGGAAACAGACAGAGACCACCCAGAGGAGAACAGCAGACTGTGTGCTTGCAGCTGCTACGGCAGGGTGGCGGCCACTCTCCCCTGTGTTTGCAGAGACTCAAAGGCAGCAGGGGAGCAGGAGAACTTCGTGGAAAAGGGAGCCTCAGCAGTGCCCTGACGGGGGCCAGGCCCGGGAGCTGGAGGAGGCTACCAGGAGCCGGCGTCCCGGGGGGCTGGTCAGGGGCACGTTAGGCTTTCTCTGCTTGGTCTGAGCTGGAAACAGGGTACGAATGAGGGAAGTTGGCAGCTGATGATCAATGCGGTCCCGGCCACCTGGGGCTGATGGTACCGAGCTTTTCGTTTGCCTTCCTGGACTTGTTGCTGCAGGTCGTGGGTCAGAGTTCTACTGTCCCGTATGGTCTGGCCCTCGACCCTTCGTGTATTCGGTCTCTCACTGAGGACCCTGTGGGCCCCTGAGATTTGGAATTGCCCCTCAGACTTGGGGCAAGGGGGAGCAGGTTACCCAGAACCAAGCCTTGGTGGGGGGCCTGGGTGGTGCTTGGCACTCTGGAGGGCCCCGCAGGGTGAGCAGTGGGGATGGGGCGTGGGGGGCTGCAGCTTCTGAGGTTGAGTGTGGCCAGACCTGTGCTCCAAGGGCGATGGGCCCTGAGAGGACTTGGCTGGCCCGAGGGCATGTCCCCGTGTGTGAAGGGACACAGTGGGCTGGTACTTTGACCCCCAGCATCGCAACTCCCCCCGCCGTGGGTGCCACTGCAGGGGGCATGGCCAGGTGGGTACCAGGCCTGCTGAAAGATGCTGGAGGCCAGAGCCCCTGTCTGCTGCGGCCGGAGGGACACAGGCGGAAGCAGGAAGATGGGAAGGAAGTTTCATCTCCCCTCCTCTAGGCTTCCGGTCTCCTCTCGTGCCTGCCTCCCACTGGCAGATGGTGAGGGGTCTGGGGAGTGTCATGCGACATGCGCCAGCCCCAGGCTCACGGAGCAGAGCACAGAGCGGGGACGGGGCCCGGCAGGCTTCCTGGGTGTGGAAGACTCCTGCACACAGGTAGCAGGCCTCTGCTTGTCTTCATGGAAGGGCTGCCCTCAGGTCTGATTTCTGCACTCCACATGGGGGCCCGAAGGGGCGGGCCTTCCTGGGGGTGGCAGAGACCCCCGCTGGGCCTCAGGCCCTAGGCGGCGTGGGAGGGGGGGGCACTTGCAGGTCCATGAACAAGGCCAGCCTTGGGTCCTGCCTCTCTGTTCCTCTCATCTGTCCTCCCTTCCGTGGGGGAGAGGAGGGGGGAGGGCCCTGCAGCAGCACATGGGTGAGGGCTCCATCCTGACCCACCCATTGCCCCCATCCCATCGCAGAGGGAGCCTGTGTCCCTGTGGCAGGGTAGGGGGTGTGTACGATGGATGTTTCAGGAAGATGTCTCTGAGGGCGAGGCGGAGCAGGGCTTGCGGGCCTCAGGGGGCCACGGAGAGTCCTATGGCAAAGGAGGGAAGGAGATGTGATGGAAAAAGACATTTTAGAGCCAGAATCTGCAGGATTTGGTGGCAGGAGGGCCGTGGAAGCTGGGTGGAGCTGGCCAAGACCTGAGTTTCCCCTTGGGTGGGTGGGGGGGGTGGGAAGAGGTGGAAGCATCCCCCACACGTTCCCTGCCTCTCCTGTGGGCACGTGCTGCCGTCTGCCTGTGGGGTGTCCCCTAGCCCTTTGATTCACTGTAGCACATGCTTATCCCAGAGAGGCAGTGTTGATGAATCAAGTGCTGGGTGTGAATCGTTCTTCTCTGTATGAGTCAGCTTGGGCTGTGTAACAAAACACCAAAGACTGGGGGCTCCACAACAGGTTCACACAGTCTGGAGGCTGGGAAGTCCAAGATCAAGGTGCCAGCCAATTTGGTTTTGGTGAGAGCCTCTTCCTGTTTTGCAAACAGCCACCTTCTCGCTGTGTCCTCACATGGCAGAGAGAGAGGAAGTGTGCTCATGCCTCTTCTTATAAGGGCACTAATCCCTTCATGGGGGCACCACCCTCATGGCCTCACCTCCAAATCCCATTGCATGGGAGATTGGGGTTTCAGCGTATGAACTGGGGGGGCATGAACATGGGGGTGCACCTCCACTCTGCAGTTCCATCTCCCAAAGCATATGTCCCTAGCTTCGTGCTGTAAGCAGTTGCTTCAAGAGCTCCCCCCCTCTATGCCCGCCCACCCCAGCCCTTCGTACCCGCACCCTGGGGTGCCTTGCTGCTGCACACAGCTTCTCAGGCTTTCCTTCCTTCCTTGCCCAGGCTCCGATTCCCTTTCAGATCTGATCAGCTCTCCAGCCATGAGTGCACATCCAGGTAAAATGTGCCTGAAGCTTCTGGAGAATCACAGGTGCCAGTAGTCCAAGAGTCCAGGCTAAGAACCAGACTTAAAAACTACATGCAAGTCACGCGAGGCGTGAACTTTCCACTTCCAGCCAGTGGCAAACTTTCTCTTCATTTCTCTAATCAGCTCTGGTCACACCTGTGCAGGGAGACTTCAGAATACATGGCTGTCTTCCCGCCCCCGGGCACAGAGAGTGGCCGAGAGCCAAGTATCCTCCCCTCCCCTCCTTATCTCCGCCAGCCAGTGGGGTGGCCGCAGCTGAACCACTCTGAGTTTGCAGCCTCTGGAGCCAAAACAGTTTAGGGCTAACGTTGCTTCCCATCCCGGGCCTGCCTGTCTGTCATCCAGGAGTTCTGGACTGTGGGGTGACAAAGCCAGTTGGTGGCCTAGTGTGGAGTGTGGTTTCTGAAACTGGGATTCCAGGCCCCCTTCCTACTTGGTCTCAGGTGGTTCCTAATAAAAGGAAATCTGCCAAGAATGGGCCCGGACCTGGGCAGGGAAACCATGTTCCTCCCATAGGAAAAGCATCCCAAGCTTCCACCTTGTGCAGTGGCTTGAGGGGCAGGGATCCCTTTGGCCTTCTTCAGCCCAGTGGGCTCCTGGACAGCTATCACCTCCCAGGTGGGGTGACAGCCAACTTGGGTGTTGAAGGATGAGTAGGAGATCACCAGGAAGAGAAGAGGGAAGGGGCCATGCTGTGCTGCAGGGAGAACTGCAAAGTCTCTGCTTCCCTGGCCCCTGAGGCCACCAAGGGTGTGGCTTGGGGACAGAGCAGTGGCCTCCAGTGGTTGAAATTTGCCAGAACATGCAGCAGCCAAAGTGGCCAGCTGAAGGAGCAACAGGTAATGCTGGATCCTATAAGATGGGTACGTTATCCCATCTTACTGGGAGTAAATGGAGGCTGAGAGAGGCCCAGCCCCTTAGCTGGGACAGCGCAGGAACCAGGATGGCATTCTGGAACTTTGGACACTGAGTCTGTCCTTGAGACTTTTCAGAGTCCATTAGCACAAGGACTGCTTCCTGGGGAGCCACCAGGGGGAGTAGAGGGAATCCTGGATCCAGAGTCCAACACGCATTCCAGGCCTTGTTCTACCCCTTGCCGGTTCCCCTGGGAAAAGCAGGGTGGACTTGAATAACCACTTAGTGAGAAAACAGAGGTGGCGTGCCCAGCACACATTAGGTGTCCTGTTAGTTTCCTTCCTTCCCTGAGGGAGGGAGTATCAGCTGCTTAAGTTATGATGAGGGGTGGGATGCAACCTGGCAGGGGGCCAGCCAAGGTGGTGGGAAGGGCCCAGAGACCCCTACCAACTGGGAGTGATGAGTAGGCCCCACATCTCAGAAAGTAAGTGGGTTTAAAGGTCAGAGAGAGTATCTGGTAGGTGCTTAGTGAACAATAGGTGAATGTACGGGATGGATAGATGG